>NC_053028.1:239841898-240110854 GCF_003073215.2 Triticum urartu | reverse complement strand
AAACGTGATCCATGTGGCGAAGAGGAGAAGCAAGCATGCACTCCGAGACACACGCGCCATAGAGCCCGTCACCCCTAGGTTCAACCCCTGGTTGGCTTGGCCGATCACTTTTGATCGTAGTAACCACAAGACAAGTATCCAGCACAAAGGACTGGCAACCTTGGTGTTAGACCCAATAATAAACGGGTACCATTTCACATGATTTCTCATGGACGGCGGCAGTGATCTAAATCTGATATATCAGAACATAGTCCGCAAAATGGGGATAGACCCGACACAAATAAGCAAGAGTAATACTACCTTCAAGGGAGTAATACCAGGCCAAGAGGCCCGCTGTACGGGCTCTCTACTGCTAGAGGTTGTATTCGGTTCTCCCGATAACTTCCGAAGCGAAAGGTTAACTTTCCATGTCGCTCCATTCCGAAGTGGTTATCAAGCACTACTCGAAAGAACGGCTTTCGCTCATTTTAATGCAATACCGCATTATGCTTTTCTCAAGCTTAAGATGCCCGGTCCACGTGGCATCATCACAGTTAGCGGAAATACCGAACGTTTTTTACATGCGGAAGAGGATGCGGCGGCTTTAACAGTCGCGAACTAGACGGCCTCACCAACCAGAAAAAATGACAGGTCGTCAAGACCATGGACACGGTTAGACGAGTCCGGCGCTCCATCACATATACATGAGATTGGTTTGATGATAAACCCCTCATAGACAATACCAGGGGCTTCCCGCGTGTAATCAGGGCCAGCCCGGTTCAACTTGAGTCCTCTTGAATTTTGATAGTTCATTGATAATAACCAATTCCTTTTTTTTGGCACGACAACTTTCACCTAAGTTCTTTCTTTTTACAGATGACAATCATGCTACACCCGTCCAGGACACGGCACAACGGAGACACATGCGCAGACGTGCAACAGGGATCCGCCCAAAGGTTTCTTTTTAGATTAAGACCCTGCATCAACCTTTTTTACTGTCTCTTGTTGCTCACATCCTCCGGATACTCCACACAACCGAGAAGGATGCTGACGTTATTGGCATGTGGCCACGTCAGGATATTGCACGTACCTGGACACATGGGGTTTATTATTAAGGGCATTGTTTAGCCCGGTATAAGCTATAAAGACCGAACACCTTAGGGAGTGTTCGGCGTCGCGAGTTTGGCCCTATATGCATCAGCTCCGAATCATGTATTTGGTCAAATTTTGGGTTTGCCCGACTCCCACATTTTGGTACCTTACGTTCCGTTATATCGGCTAAGGTAGCACTGGGAGAACTACTGCGATTGTGCCCTAGTTCATCCGGATGAGGACCTCAGTAGAGAAAGCCGAAAACTGACTGTCATGATATAGCGAGATACTGGTCAACCACTCGATGACTCAGCGGAATCTTCGGGATTCCTCCGCATTAACGAAGGACTGTTTCCTGGTCATGTACATACGCGCCCCGTATTCGGACAAGCGCAGAAGTACCAGGGGCTATATAGTAGCCCCACCGTCAAACTCCTATGGCTAAGTGAAAGTGTTAAAGCAATATAGTCCAATTGCCTTGTTCACCGCGCTACCACCTCCTTAATGGACCAAGACGTTGGATCAAGTGTGGATTCGCATTTTCTGTGAACACCCCCGCATTATATGCATGGGGGCGGAAGCCGACGACTACAAACTTTCAGGTTATATAACATATATACATAAATGGCCGCACAGGAGGCATCATAATACTTTCGGGCAAAAGTATAAATACAGCCTTGATAACTCAATAAAACATTGTTTTTTACAATGGAAGTACATGTCAATAGAACATAATATTCTTCGAGCACTGAGCCTCTATCGAACGAGTGCCTTCAAGAACTTCTTCAAAGTAGTGCTCGGCAGCAACTCGGCCTACGGCCGAACCCTGTGTTGCAACAGTGGTGGCCTCCATCTCTGCCCAGTATGTCTTGACACAGGAAAAGGCCATCTGCGCACCCTCTATGCACGCCGATCTATTCATAGCATCGATGCGCGGCACAGCACCGAGGAATTGTTGCACTAAACTAAAATAGCTATTAGGCCTTGGCCCTCCCGGCCACAGATGATCCATAACGGACCTCATGGCAAGTCCGGACAGCCTATGGAGCTCGGCCCACTCGGCTATTCGCTCATTCAACAGCAGTGGACAAACTAGAGCACGAAACTGTGACCAGAACAGCTTTTCCACTTCGTGATCTTTCTGATCCTTGAAGTACTCGGCCGCATCAGCGGCACTTGCAGCCAAATCCACGTAGGCATCCGCAGAACTCCATAGTCGGTCAAGAGGAGCATTGTCGGTGTCAAAACCGGTGGATCTCGGGTAGGGGGTCCCGAACTGTGCATCTAAGGCGGATGGTAACAGGAGGCAGGGGACACGATGTTTTACCCAGGTTTGGGCCCTCTTGATGGAGGTAAAACCCTACGTCATGCTTGATTTATTCTTGATAATATGAGTAGTACAAGAGTAGATCTACCACGAGATCGGAGAGGCTAAACCCTAGAAGCTAGCCTATGGTATGATTGTATGTTGTCCTACGGACTAAAATCCTTCGGTTTATATAGACACCGGAGGGGGCTAGGGTTACACAAGGTCGGTTACAAAGGAGGAGATATCCATATCCATATTGCCTAGCTTGCCTTCCACGCCAAGTAGAGTCCCATCCGGACACGGGACGAAGTCTTCAATCTCGTATCTTCATAGTCCAACAGTCCAGCCAAAGGATATAGTCCGGCTGTCCGGAGACCCCCTAATCTAGGACTCCCTCAGTATCCCCTGAACCAGGCTTCAATGACGATGAGTCCGGCACGCAGTGTTGTCTTCGGCATTGCAAGGCGGGTTCCTCCTCTGAATACACCATGAAAGAGTTTGAATACAAGGATAGTGTTCGACCCTGCAAAATAAGTTCCGCATACCACCGTAGAGAGAATAATATTTCCACAAATCTAATCCGCTGACACGTTTTGGCAGCATGACATCACGCCACGGCCCGGTAATCATTTGAACCGTTTTTCTTTAACCAACCCTGCACATAAAGCGAGGCGGTTTCTCGACACGTATTGTCAAAAAAGATATTGTGTTCGCCTTATTACGGGATTCTCATCAATACGAACATGGGTAACCCAACCGTGCCACCAATTACAGCGCTTGGGGGATAAGCGAGTTTTACTAGGCTAGTGGGGGCACACAGTTCCGTCCGCCCTTATAAAGGGATAAGGTCTCACCTTTTTCTACCCGCGCCTTCTTCCTCCTTGCTAATCCATTCTCGCGCACTCAAGCTCCAGTGCCCAAGTCAGCATCCTTCTCCTCAACTCTCCTCAAACATGTCCGGATCGGGAGGCAAGTGAATGGTCTCCACCGTCACGGAGGGATACATCAAAAAATTACGTGAGGCCGGATACTTAGCCGTGAATATCGCGCACCGGCTGCCAGCCACGGGGCAGATTGTCCCTACCCTGGAACCTCACGAAAGGGTGGTTTTGCTCCCCCACTTCGTCCGCGGACTGGGGTTTCCCCTCCATCCATTCGTCCGCGGCCTTATGTTCTATTACGGGCTAGAATTTCATGATCTGGCCCCGAATTTCATCCTCAACATCTCGGCGTTCATTGTCGTGTGTGAGGCTTTCCTCCGCATCCGGCCCCACTTCGGCCTGTGGCTGAAGACCTTCAATATTAAGCCGAAGGTGGTTGGCGGCCAACAAGCAGAATGCGGCGGAGCCATGGTGGGCAAAATGCCCAACGTTATATGGCTCGAGGGCTACTTCGTGGAGACCATAAAGGGGTGGCAATCGGGGTGGTTCTACATCACCGAGCCGCACGACACCAACTGGGTGGCGGCCCCCGAGTTTCGATCCGAAATCCCCACGCGGCTCACTTCTTGGAAGGAGAAGGGCCTGTCCTGGGGTTCATCGGTGGAGCTGGACGGACTCCAGAAGTGTATCCGAAACATGATAAGCAAGAAACTTAAGCTTGTCAACATAGTCCAGGTCATGCTCTTCCGCCGGCTCCTCCCGTGTCAACAACGGGATTTCAACTTATGGGAGTTCGACCCGGCCCAGCACCAGACTCTACACAAGCTCTTCGACACGATGCATAAGGACGTTTGGAGGGTGCTGTTCAAGGGCGCCGAGGTCCCTCCTTCTCTCACCGAGGACCGCGGGCTAAGCGTGAAGCGCCCTACGAATTCGGTATGTCCTGTACATCTGGTAGGATATTTATTTCCCATAGCTTAACCATGTGCGGGGTCTGAGCTCCCATGCCTGTGACAGGACTAGGTGGAGACATCGGAACAGATTAACTATCCGACCCCTCTGCCCGAAGACACTACGGACGCCCTCCTGACGGAGATGCGGACTCCGGCTCCTTATGAGGTGCTGGAGAAGACCAAGAAGAAGGCCAAGGGAACCTGAAAGAGTTCCCGGCGCCAGGTGGTATCGGACTCATTGTCCGATAACACCAAGACGCACTCCTGCCGTGAAAACGAGGAGAATGAAGATGAAGATTCTCCCCCTCCAGCCGGGGGAGACAAGAAAAGGAAGGCCGCCCCAACCGGGGAGGCCGAAGGGTCCAAGAAGGGAAGGACTCTCCTTCTGGACTGCTCCACCACCGCCGCCGATGGCGAAGACGAGTGGCTGCACAGGGCCAAGCCCCTGGCGTTACTTAAGTATTCGGATACCAGAGTAACTCATAGCATACCTTTGTCGCACTGCTTCTCCTAATGTCGAATATGATTATGCAGTCCACCCCAAGCACGTATCGATGCATCATCATCGGACGGTTCCTTGGACTCGTCGGACATGAATAGTGATACACATCCAACCGCCTCCTCCCCTTGCCCTACGGACAATGCCGAGGTATTGTCTCAAGGGGCACCGAGCCGGGGGGAGATAGTCCCGGAGGCGCCTCAAGGCGACCTTCCGGACTCCAGGAGCAAAGGGAGCAAGGCTCCCGAGGGCTCCAAGTTTGGCTCTCAGCCGAACACCGCGCCGGAACCTCCAGTGGTTGCGAACTCGGGCAGGCGCCCCCCTTCCAAAAGGGGCAAGCCGCCTGTAGTGGTGACCTCTGTCCATCCAGAGGCACCGGACAACCTGCTGGGAGCGCTTCGCGGCAGTTCCATCGACGAAGAGCACCGCACTATTATGAGTGCGGTGATCAAGAAGGTTCAGTCCGCCAAGAGCGGACTGACTGAAGCCTGTGCCAGCCTTCTAACAGGCTTTGAGGTAAGTATTTAAAATATAGGGAAAATAGTACCGCATAGACATTAGCCCCTGATGCTCTGTTTGGTGTTCACAAAGAAAAGCCAAATATAGGATCAAATAATATCTGCAGGAGTCTAATATAAGTATGTCTGTATGGGTATGCAGGCTTCGCTACTGACCTCTGCCGCACTGACGGTGGACCGCACTGAAGCAGGACCTCGAGGGGTCCGAGAAAGAGCTTGGCCTTGCCAAGAGGCAGCTCGAGGAGAACAAAGGTAAGTAATACCTTGTCTATATAAAAAAGAAAATGTGGTTGTGAAATGACAGGATCATCATTAATGTGCCAGGGGCCACGACCGAAGTGGCGACCCTGAAGCAAGCGCTGTCCGAGGCCGAGAACAAAGCGGCCAAGGAGCGCATCGAGCGGGAAAAACAAGAGGCACGGGTGGGCGAGGTGCAGCAAGAGCTCCAGGCTCTCGTGAAGAAGCACGAGGCTTTGGAGCTTGACTCGAAGATGCGAGAGTCCGATCTTGCCGCGGCCCTCGAGAGCACAAAGCATGCCAAGGCTGAAGCCCAAAAGTCCCTCCAGGAGATTGAGGTGATGAGGAAGATAGCGGCGGGTAAGGCATTCAATATGCAAAGCAAGCATGTGAAAGTAAATTACTTTTTACTTACCCGAGTCAGGAGCTCTCCAGGAGCATTCGCAAATTTGCCCCACATCGTGTCGGATGCCGCGAAATATTACCAGGCCGAGGAGGGAAGCTCGACGGAGAAGTTGTTCTGGTCTCAGTATATTGGGACCGAACACCCAATGCCTATGAGCGACCAGCTGAAGCAACTGGTCAAGCTGCACAAGGCGGCCGAACAGGCCATGATGGGCCTTATAGTCCGGATGTGGCCTAGCGACTCCCTTCCCAACAGCTACTTCGGCCTGGTGAGGCGGCTTGTAGATGCCCGCCCACGGTTGGAGGTCATAAAGTGGTCCGTCTGCATAGAAGGTGCACGCCGGGCCTTTGCCCGTGCGAAGGTGCACTGGGCCAAGATGGATGCCGAGAAGCTGGTGAAGGAGGGGCCACCGCAGGGCAAAGAGCATCGCCACCCCGAAATGTATTATGAGGGTGTCCTGAAGGGTGCCTGTCTTGTAGCGGACGAGTGTGCGAAGGATGTAATATTTGAATGAACTCGCTCATGTGATCTTGTATTATGAAAACTTGTTCATATGCGCTATGCAACGCTTATTTGAATTTAAAATATTACCTTCTGTGCGGCTGTTTATCAAGTCTGAGAGATGGCCAGTCGTCGGCTTCTGCCCCATGCCACGAGTGCTGGGGTGTTCGGGATAAATCTGAGCACTCTTTTTCCCATTGTTGGGTTCGTCGAGGGAGGTGCTCAGCTCAACAAACAAGGCAATCGGACTATAATGCTTTATCACTCTCACTTAGCCATAGAATTCTACAATTTTAAATTTTGGCGAAGCCCCTAGTATTCGGAAGGCCGAATTCGGGGCGCTATACACACCTTAAGCCGGACAAAGCCGACTCCTTGCTCTAAGCGGCATAAGTCTTTAGGGACTCGAGACCTCTCGAATAGCGACCAGCTCTCGCCTTATCATGACAGTCAGTTTTAGCTTTCTCTACTGAGCTTCTTAGCCCAGCTGAACCGGGGCACAATCACAGTAGTTCTCCCAGTGCTACCTTAGCCGATATAGCGGAACGTAAGGTACCAAAACATGGGAGCCGGGCAAACCCAACTATTGACCCAAGACATGATTTGGAGCTGATGCATATAATGCTATAAGTTCGGGGTGCCGCACTGTCGAAAGTGTTCGGACTTCTCACGCCGTGTTATGGGGTATGCTTAAGCCCCTGGCGTATTGACCGTACTAGAGTGTACGGGTGCTGAATGTCACGAATGAACATATATATATATAAGAAGAATAGAGAATGCGATAATAGTCTAGTGCTATGCATTGTTTATTCAATAAGGTGCGTCGAAGCAGAATGATACAAGTAGTGCGATAAGCAAAAAGTAGGATTATTTGACATGTCCCCTCCAAGGGCAAGCTGAGAAATGGTATTTAAAGCAGGTATTTTACTTGTTATCAGAAGCCACCTAGGAGTTCCGTGGTGCGACGTAGCTTTCTGCCTCCTTGGTTGTTGCATCGGGTGTCCGGCAACCATACTTCCGGACAGGGTTTCGAGAGATTAAAGTCCTGTAAGAGAGAAAAATAACAAGGCGGGAAGCCCCTAGTGCAGTTGAGCCGCATCTTGGGGCGTGCCGTAGTCGTGCCCCCTCCCCACCTGTGCCCATGGTATTTTCAATACGTAATTATGTACGCGTGGCATGAATTTTGCTGTTTGGCTGGGACTGGGACGGGGGGCCGCATTGCTATGCGAGCTCGGAACATGCCAGGCGGTCTTGTTGCCGATTACTCCGGGCGCGCTTGAAGGTGTCCGGGTCTTTAATCGCCGAACTGGTGGATTGCCTTAAGAGGCTGCTTTGCGCTTCTGCTACGAGGGCCGCAGTGTGCTCCTCCGTGCGGAGAGAGCGCTCTGTGTTTCCATTGACTGTGATGACCCCCCGAGGTCCTGGCATCTTGAGCTTGAGGTATGTATAATGCGGTACCGCATTGAATCTCGCAAATGCGGTTCGCCCGAGCAGTGCATGATAACCACTGCGGGACGAGACTATATCGAAGATTAACTCCTCACTTCGGAAGTTATCCGGGGATCCGAAGACCACTTCCAGTGTGACTGAGCCTGTGCAATGGGCCTCTACACCTGGTATGACGCCTTTGAAGGTCGTTTTTGTGGGTTTGATCCTTGAGGGGTCTATACCCATTTTGCGCACTGTGTCCTGATAAAGCAGGTTCAGGCTGCTGCCACCGTCCATAAGGACTCGAGTGAGGTGAAATCCATCAATGATTGGGTCTAGGACCAGTGCGGCAAATCCGCCATGACGGATACTAGTGTGGTGGTCCCTGTGATCGAAGGTGATCGGACAGGAGGACCATGGGTTGAACTTTGGGGCGACTGGCTCCAACACATATACGTCCCTTAGGGCACGCTTCCGCTCCCTCTTGGGGATGTGGGTTGCGTATATCATGTTCACCGTCCGCACTTGTGGGGGGAACCTCTTCTGTCCTCCGGTGTTCGGCTGCCGGGGCTCCTCCTCATCATCGCTATGTGACCCCTTATCTTTGTTTTCGGCATTTAACTTGCCGGCCTGCTTGAACACCCAACAATCCCTGTTGGTGTGGTTGGCTGGCTTGTCGGGGGTGCCATGTATTTGACACGAGCGATCGAGTATACGGTCCAAACTGGACGGGCCCGGAGTGCTTCTTTTGAATGGCTTTTTCCGCTGACCGGGTTTAGAGCCTTTGAATCCGGCATTGACTGCCTTATCCTCGGTATTGTCGTTGTTGATGTGGCGCTTGTGTTTGTTGCGACGTGACCTACTATTGCCATCCTTGGTATCTGAAGTACCATGGTTCTTTGATATATTATTGTTGCGAGCCAGCCAGCTGTCTTCTCCTGCGCAAAAGCGGGTCATGAGTGTCGTGAGGGCTGCCATAGATTTCGGCTTTTCCTGGCCAAGGTGCCAGGCGAGCCACTCATTGCAGATGTTTTGCTTAAAAGCTGCTAGGGCCTCTACATCCGGACAGTCGACGATTTGATTTTTCTTTGTCAGGAACCGTGTCCAGAATTGCCTGGCTGATTCCTCTGGCTGCTGAATTATGTGGCTCAAGTCATCAGCATTTGGTGGTCGCACATAAGTGCCCTGGAAGTTGTCGAGGAATGCGGCTTCTAGATCTTCCCAACAACCAATGGATTCTGCTAGCAGGCTATTGAGCCAATGCCGAGCTGGTCCTTTGAGTTTGAGTGGGAGGTATTTGATGGCGTGTAGATCGTCACCGCGGGCCATGTGGATGTGCAGGAGGAAGTCCTCGATCCATACCGCAGGATCTGTTGTGCCGTCGTATGATTCAATATTTATGGGTTTGAAACCCTCTGGGATTTGGTGATCCATTACTTCGTCTGTGAAGCATAGGGGGTGTGCGGTGCCTCTGTACTGGGCTATATCGCGATGCAGCTCAAATGAGTCTTGTCCGCTGTGTTTGGCCCAACCGGACTTACTTTTACTGTATCCAGCGTGACGGTTATCGTCTCGCATAGTGGCGCGCCCTCGTGATCCGTAGATCGATCTTGCATGTTTTGCTTTGTCCTCCGATATGTCTCACAGGTCTAGCGTGTTTCCCCATGCCTTGTCATTTTTATTTGGGTGGCCTCGGGGTGCGGGCTAAGTTTTTGGCTGAAATGCCTCTCCGTCGCGGCCACGAGGTCGCCGATCAGCCCAATCATATGCTGGAGATGTAGGTTTGAATGCTTCCTCCTCCAGTTGGGGTAGCAACCTACGCTTTGGGTAACTCTTGGAGGGGTGTTCGAGTTTGTATTCCTCAGCCGCAAGGACTTCAGTCCATCTGTCAGCTAGCAAATCTTGATTAGCTTGAAGTTGCTGCTGCTTTTTCTTAAGGCTATTTGCTGTGGCTATAAGCCAGCGCTTGAAGAGCTCTTGTTCGACGGGATCCTCAGGCACGACAAATTCGTCATCGTCGAGGCTTGCCTCGTCTTCGGAGGGAGGCATGTAATTATCATCCTCCGCCTCTCCATCTGCCGCTCTCTCGGGAGGGCTGGCTTCTCCATCCTCCTGCTCTAAATCTTGCTGGAGGGGATTGTTGTCGTCTTCGGCACTGTCCGGAGTGCTATTATCTCCTGTGTCGGTGTCACCGCTTTTGCTTTGGCGAGACTTAGAGCGGCGCCGCTGACGTTGGCGCTTGGGTTTCTTCTTGGAGGGGTCATCCTCCGCTGTCTCGTCGCCATTGCCTTCTTTGGGTGTGTCCACCATGTATATATCATACGATGAGGTGGCTGTCCAGTGCCCTGTGGGCAGTGGTTCCTCTTCGTCTCCTGCATCGTCGTCCATACCGTCGATGTCTTCGGAGTCGAAGTCGAGCATGTCGGTCAAATTGTCGACAGTGGCTACTAAGTGGGTGGTGGGTGGGCGGCGAATTTCTTCGCCATCCGCATCCCAATCCTGCCGAACATAGTTCGGCCAGGACTCTCCTGATAGGGAGAGAGACCTTAATGAGTTCAGTATGTCGCCGAAAGGCGAGTGCTGAAAGATATCCGCGGAGGTGAACTCCATGATCGGCGCCCAGTCGGATTTGACATGCACGGGCGCAGGTGGTTCAGAGTCCGTGGACGGGGAAGAATCCGGTAGTTCGGCGTCACGGCTCCCGTGAAGGGTAAGGTCGACCCTTGGCTCGATCGCCGCTGAGAATACGGCCTCCGTGGTGGGGTCTATCCACCCGTCCATGGATGGCGCAATTGGCTCCAAATTGAGGGTCGGAGCGGTTGCCGGTGCGGTCTCCTGAACACTATCCGATGGTAGAGCTAAATCATGCTCATCGTGACCGTGCGGCGCACTCGGCAGGGGCTCGAATCCGTCGAAGATCAAGTCTCCGCGGATGTCGGCCATGTAGTTTAAGCTTCCAAACCTGACCTGGTGGCCAGGGGCGTAACTCTCGATCTGCTCCAGATGGACAAGCGAGTTGGCCCGTAGTGTGAAGCCGCCGAATACAAAGATCTGTCCGGGGAGAAAAGTCTCACCCTGGACTGCATCGCTATCGATGATCGAAGGAGCCATCAAGCCTAACGGTGACGACACAGAGGAACTCTCAATGAAAGCACCAATGTCGGTGTCAAAACCGGCAGATCTCGGGTACGGAGCCCCGAACTATGCGTCTAAGGCAGATGGTAATAGGAGGTAGGGGACACGATGTTTTACCCAGGTTCGGGCCCTCTTGATGGAGGTAAAACCCTACGTCCTGCTTGATTTATTCTTGGTAATATGAGTAGTACAAGAGTAGATCTACCACGAGATCGGAGAGGCTAAACCCTAGAAGCTAGCCTATGGTATGATTGTATGTTGTCCTACGGATTAAAATCCTCCAGTTACAAAGGAGGAGATATCCATATCTGTATTTCCTAGCTTGCCTTCCACGCCAAGTAGAGTCCCATCCGGAGACGGGACGAAGTCTTCAATCTCGTATCTTCATAGTCCAACAGTCCGGCCAATGGATATAGTTCGACTGTCCGGAGACCCCCTAATCCAGGACTCCCTCAAGCATACTTCAGATCTCTGAACTTAGTCCGCAACAAGAAGGGCTTCTCGGAAACGATATCCGCAGCTTGATGCAGCTCCTCCTTCGTCGCTCTAATTTTGGAGCGAGCTTCCTTGGCAGCCGCCAGGGCCTTCTCCAGGTCCGTCGCCCTCGCTCGGCTTTCTTCTTCAAGAAGCTGGTAACGGTCAGCGGCATCTTTTAACTCTACATCCATTTTGGCCATTTTTTCCTTGCTCTCACAATGCGATGCCTGTTCGACCCTCAACTCTTCGGCCGCCTTTAGAGCGGCCGCATTGCTACTCCTTGCTTGTTCCTTGGCTCGGGCAAGCTCCGCCCGAAGGGTCTCCACTTTGGAAGCTCCATCTGCAGTCATAACATATTAAAGATACTAGCATGATGCTCCTCTTATTATGTGACGATCACCAGAGAAATTACTTACCATGTGCCTCGTCAAGCCGCTGGTTGACAAGCACGATATCGGCATCGGCCGCATCAAGTTGCCGCTTTAGCTCTGCAAATCCATCAGTTCGGCTAGCCACCAAAGTCTCAGCTGCCTGCACATAAAGGCAGTCGGGTTATTACCTGGGAATACGATCCTCGGGTTGCCGCTGTTCTCGACGCCAACCAGAGTCTCAGGGGCTACTATCTGCATAGGGCACACCTAACGTGTGCGGTACTATCAAAAACATACACTATTTCATGTACCTCAAAGCCTTTCAGCAGACTCATAAAGGCTTCGTGTAATCCGCTTTCAACGGATGAAATCCTTTCAATTACCGTACCCATCACCGTACGATGCGCTTCCGAG
The DNA here is from genome assembly GCF_003073215.2 of Triticum urartu. Taxonomy (NCBI): domain Eukaryota; kingdom Viridiplantae; phylum Streptophyta; class Magnoliopsida; order Poales; family Poaceae; genus Triticum; species Triticum urartu. The sequence continues at coordinate 240,098,654 of NC_053028.1, read as the reverse complement.
ACGGTTGCTTTCCCTAGAAGATCCTTCAGTGCGTCCGACCGCACACTGTACGATTCCGGACTCTTGCTACCGCTCTCCTCAGGAGTCGGATACTGGGGATTCTGGGTAGCCAAAGGGTTATCCTCTGGCCTCGGTGGATCCGGAGATACCCTCCGCGATGACACTTCAGGGTCGCCCACCTCATGAGGCGGGGTGTCAGGGGGAGGTGTTTCGCTCTCCATCATCTCCAGAAGAAAATCCCCCGAAGATGCACTCTGTCGAGAAGGGCTACAATCTGGACTACAATTTATAAGCATCGGTTATTGTCGTCGGAAGTAAGGTAGGATATTTTCACTATTAAGTACTTTTTTGTTACTTACAGCTCGGTAGAGGGATGATCCCCGCGCGGACATTGTGCGGCAAGAATACCCTCTGAGGCGGGACCCTCTGGCGAAGATTTCTTCTCCCGTTTGGAAACTTTAGTTTCTGGATCTTCAGAGGTAGTCCTCTTCCTTCCCCGGGGAGAGATAATGTCAGATTCTTTCTCCTAGTTATCCTCCCTCGCGGAGGCGCTCATTCCCCCAGCTGGAATAAGTAGCGAGTGAGGCCCTCTTTCGCCCTCTTTATTCCCTCTTCATCTTCCTTTGAGGGCACTAGATAAGGCGCCGGCTCGAGCATCTTGTCTAGTACCGGATTGTCCAAGCCCTCGGGAAGGGGGGCCGAACACCTAAATCATCTTCGCCTTTGATATCCAGTCCTGGTGAAAGAGCGACTCTTTAGAATGATGCTATGATAAACAAAAGGACATCGGGTTCGGCCATGGGATCACTTACATGGGTAAGAGGGCGGTTGCAGCTCAAACCCACATCCTCGGTGGTGTCCGGACACTCTATTTGGGGTCCGAAGAACGATTTGTACATCTCTTCGAGCGTCATGCTGAGGAAATGCTGAATAGCTCGCGGTCCTTCTGGGTTGAATTCCCACATACAGAGGGGCCGACGTTTGCAAGGCTGGACTCGATGAACTAGCACAACTTGCATCACCATAACCAGACTGAAATCTCTCTCAAAGAGATCTAGGATACGACTCTGCAATATTGGCACGTCCTTTGCTGGACCCCAGCTTAGCCCCCTGCTGATCCATGACATCTGTTGCGATGGGGGGCCCGAGCGAAATGCGGGGGCGGCTACCCACTTGGCACTTCGGGGAGCTGTGATGTAAAACCACTCCCACTGCCACAATATGGACACCTCTAGGAAGGAACCCTCTGGCCATGGAGCATCAGCGATTGCTTATTAAGGCACCTCCGCACTCTGCGTGCCGCCCCTCGATCATCTTCGGCTTCACATCGAAGGTCTTGAGCCACTGGCCGAAGTGAGGGGTAATGCGGAGGAAGGCCTCACATACGAAAATAAATCACGAGATGTGAAGAAGGGAATCCGGGGCCAGATCATGGAAATCCAGCCCATAATAGAACATAAGACCCCTAACAAAGGGATCCAGAGCGAGGCCTAGTCCTCGGAGGAAGTGGGAGATGAACACGACACTCTCGGTGGGTTCGGGAGTAGGGATGACCTGCCCTCGGGCAGGCAGCCTATGCAAAATTTCGGCGGTCGGATATCTGGCCTCTCTCAGCCTCTTGATGTCCTCCTCTGTGACAGAGGAAGGCATCCACCGACCTTGAAGGTTGGATCCAGACATAGTTGAAGTTCCGAAGCGCCTGACCTGAGCTTTGGGTGTTAGAACTCGAGGCGGGGGAAGGATTCGATTGAGAACGAGAGGGAAAGAAGGACAGGCCTCGCCCTCTTTATAAAAGAGGTGAATATCAAGTGTCCTCCTTGTGGCCGTTTGGGAATTACCTAAGATCTAGGAGTCATACCAACAGGCATGATTGGATTACCCACGTCCATATTGATGAGAATCCCGTAATAAGGGGGACACGATCTCTGGTTTGACGAGACGTGTCAGAAAAACCGCCTCAGAATATGCGCAACGCTGCTTGAGAAAAAACGGTTCAGATAAAGACCGGGCCATGACGTCATGTCATGCTGTCAAAACATGACAACAGATTAGATTTATGGAAATATTATTCTCTCTACAGTGGGGTGTGGAACTTGTTTTGCAGAGCCGGACACTATCCTTGAGTTCAAAATTTTCTGTGGAGTATTCAGAGGAAGAACCCGCCTTGCAATGCCGAAGACAATACTGCGCGCCGGACTCGTCGTCATTGAAGCCTGGTTCAGGGGCTACTGAGGGAGTCCTGGATTAGGGGGTCTCCGGACAGCTGGACTATATCCTTTGGCCGGAATGTTGGACTATGAAGATACAAGATTGAAGACTTCGTCCCGTGTCCGGATGGGACTCTACTTGGCGTGGAAGGCAAGCTAGGCAATACAGATATGTAAATCTCCTCCATTGTAACCGACCTTGTGTAAACCTAGCCCCCTCCGGTGTCTATATAAACCGGGGGGTTTAGTCCATAGGACAACAGACAATCATACCATAGGCTAGCTTCTAGGGTTTAGCCTCTACGATCTCGTGGTAGATCAACTCTTGTAATACTCATATCATCAAGAACAATCAAGCAGGACGTAGGGTATTACCTCCATCAAGAGGGCCCAAACCTGGGTAAAACATCATGTCCCCTACTTCCTGTTACCATCCGCCTTAGACACATAGTTCGGGACCCCCTACCCGAGATACGCCAGTTTTGACACCGATATTCAAGCAGGACGTAGGGTATTACCTCACAGATCCTTGCCATTTTACCCAGGTTCGGGAGTAAATATCAACCATGTTCGGGCCCTCTTGATGGAGGTAATACCCTATGTCCTGCTTGAATGTCGGTGTCAAAACCGGCGGATCTCAGGTAGGGGGTTCTGAACTGTGCGTCTAAGGCGGATGGTAACAGGAGGCGGGGGACAGGATTTTTACCTAGGTTCGGGCCATCTTGATGGAGGTAATACCCTACGTCCTGCTTGATTGATCTTGATGATATGAGTATTACAAGAGTTGATCTACCGCGAGATCGTAGAGGCTAAACCCTAGAAGCTAGCCTATGGTATGATTGTTGTTGACCTATGGACTAAACCCTCCGGTTTATATAGACACCGGAGGGGGCTAGGGTTACACAGAGTTGGTTACAAGGGAGGAGATCTACATATTCGTATTGCCAAGCTTGCCTTCCACGCCAAGGAAAGTCCCATTCGGACACGGGACAAAGTCTTCAATCTTGTATCTTCATAATCCAACAGTCCAGCAAAGGATATAGTCCAGCTGTCCGGAGACCCCCTAATGCAGGACTCCCCCAGTAGCCCCCGAACTGGCCTTCAATGACGATGAGTCCGGCGCACAGATTTGTCTTCGGCATTGCAAGGCAGGTTCTTCTCCAAATTCTGGATATCTTTTGAGTAGTGTCTGGTTCCCCATAAATGTTGCACTTCTTGGCTTCTGCGCCCAATAAGGGCTATCTTCCACGTGTCGAGCGAATGCGAGGAGCCAGGGCATTTTTACATTCGCCACCCTAGCCATGTAAGTAAACTGTCTATTAAAGAGATGGGGATTCTTAGATCCAGACCACACCATCCTCCCACGGCGAGTATCCATCGGAGCGCGCTCAGAAAAATCCATTCCAACATGGCCGGCCATCGCAGCTCCTCCTCCTCCTCCCGCTCCCGTAGCCCTAAGCCCGGTGACTGGGAGAAGTGTTCCGTCCTGCACATCCAATTAGTAGAGTTACAGACCCAGGGATTTCTCCCTCCAGCGTATATGGTCCCCGTTCGAGCTGGGCTCGCCACCTATAATGGCGGGGAGCAAGCGGAGAGCTTCCCCAATCCCTCCAAGGGGGAGCGGGTATGCCTTGTCCCTTATTTACTAAGGGGACTTGGATTTCCGATCCATCCATTCCTCCGCGGGCTCTTGGAGTTTTATGGCCTCCAGTTGCGTAATTTCACCCCCGCTTCCATATTACACTTCGCTGGATACGTTGCTCTTTATGAGTTGTTTCTGGGCTGCGAAGCTCATTTCGAGCTCTGGAAGAGGCTATTCTGCCTTGTGCCCCGCACACAAGAGGGGTCAATATATCAAGTGGGCGGAGCCGAAATATGGCGCATCGCCAGGACCGAATACCTGTCCGGTACCCCGAAGAAGGCGTCCAAAGACTGGGCTTCAGAGTGGTTTTATATGGAGGATGTCCCCCTTCCAGATCCTATTCGGATGGGTCTTCCCGAGTTCGACAATGCACCTTTGAAGAAAAGCCGAAGCTGGCGCCCACGAGCCACCAAGAGGAAGACAACGGAGAAGTCCTTTACCTGATGGGCCGGATAAAAGTGCTGGCTCAATGAGGACTGACAATAATCAAGGTTATGTCAATATGTATAATGCGGGGGGTGCAGCCACTTCAATATCGAGGGCACCCCATGTGGCGCTTCAACGGGGAAGATGATGCCACCCGCTGCGGGCGCAAGGGACCGGACTCAGTTGCTGCTCTAGCAAAAATTCTGTCCGATTTGTTCAAGGAATAGGAAGAGGAGTTCATCCGTATTAAGCAACGAGATGGATTCTCCATGTACAACCCCCCCCAAGCTGGGTGAGCTGTCACTTTTTACTCCCAACCTTCCCGCATTCTTCGTCATAAATACTCACCTTGCCGTTTCATGGCAGGAACTACGAAAAGCCGTAAGGGAGGTCAACAGCCCACCTCCACAACTGGAGGACCCTGACCGGGCCCTCGATCCTGGACTCGAAGAGGATCCAGACATATTTGTGGAGCTGATTGACAGGACATTCTATCAATTGAGCTGCGATGATGCCATGGTGGCCATTATAGCCTACTATCCTGGGCTACTCCCAGCATCGCATGTAAGAAAAACCAGATTCCCAACTTCCGAGAAGGATCCCCTTTTATGCACTTCACCTACCGTACACATATGGTGTTTTACAGGGAAGGCCCTCGGGACGCCATGCCGAACCCGCAGTGACTCGCCAACAAGGGACACCGAAGCCGGGTAGGCTAAAAAGGAAGGCGGTCAGGACTAAGACGCCGGCACAGAGGTATGATACAGAACCTCGCTCCATGGTTGTCGTCTTTCTTAAAATATAATGAAGTCCATGTTTCCTAGTAGGAAAAACGCTCACCGGACTATATCTGGAGAGGTTGCCGATCACGTGTAACGCCCTCGATGCGTCTATATCTCCCACATGTCGAAGCACGACTTAGAGGCATAACCGCATTGAAAGCAATGTCACAAGTGGGGTAATCTTCACACAACCCATGTAATACATAAGGGAAAGAGATACATAGTTGGCTTACAATCGCCACTTCACACAATTACATGAATAAAGCATTACAACATCCAAATACAATCAAGGTCCGACTACGGAACCAAAATAAAAGAAGAACCCCAAATGCGACAAGGTCCCCGATCGACCCCAACTGGGCTCCACTACTGATCAACTAGAACGAAACAACACAAAGGATAAGATCTTCATCGAGCTTCTCCTTGAGATTGGTTGCGTCATCTGCACGAACTCATCGGCACCTGCAAGCTGGGGTTGGAAGTATCTGTGAGTCACAGGGACTCAGCAATCTCACACCCTCATGATCAAGACTATTTAAGCTTATGGGTAAGGTAAAGGTATGATGTGGAGCTGCAGCAAGAGACTAGCATATATGGTGGCTAACCTATTCGCAAAAGAGAGCAAGAAGAGAAGGCAAAGCACGATCGAGAAACTATGATCAAGAAGTGATCCTAGAACAACCTACGCCAAGCATTACTCCAACACCGTGTTCACTTCCTGGACTCCGCCGGAATGAGACCATCACGGTTACACATGCGGTTGATGCATTTTAATTAAGGTCAACTTCAGGTTTTCTACAACCGGACGTTAACAAATTCCCATCTGCCCATAACCGCGGGCACGGCTTTTGAAAGTTCAATCCCTGCAGGGGTGTCCCAACTTAGCCCATGACAAGCTCTCACGATCAACGAAGGGGCTGAGCAAAGCGGTAACATAGCCAAACAACGGTTTGCTAGGACAAGGTGGGTTAAAGGCTTCATTCAACAATATGGGAGGCATGATAAGCAAGTGGTAGGTATCGTAGCATAGGCATAGCAAAGAGCGAGCAACTAGCAAGGAAAGATAGAGGTGATTTCGAGGGTATGGTCATCTTGCCTGAGATCCCGCAAGGAAGAAGAACGAGTCCATGAAGAGGACAAACGGATGTAGTCGAACGAATCCTCACACACACGACGTAATCGGAACCAACCCGAAGAAGCAACACCGGAAAGAAGCAAACAACATAGTAAACAACCACGACATGAACATGGCATGATGCATAATCAAGTATGATGCATGTCCGGTTTAATGAGGCATGGCATGGTAAAGTGCACAAGCAATTCTACGAATTAAGTGGAGCTCAATATGCAACTCCGTTGCATATTGACGAAACCCCACATGACTTATTTAGTTTGATCTTGTTTATGTACCCAACAATATTAAATGTTGTTAAACATGGCAAGAGGGTGAAGCAAAGTAAAACTACCTATCTAGTCAAGGTTAAATGAGGCCGGAAGCATCGAACAACAATTCCGGTAAATCCCCATATGCATATATTAGGTTCGGTACTGTTCTACCCTAAACAATATTTTAGAGTTGTTAAACATGCAAAGTAAAGGCACCATGTTAAACTAGGCATTTTTCCACCCCATTTACATATAAAGTTTATTAAATTTGGAGCTACGGTTATTAAGTTATGAAATAAACCATTTTAACATGGCATAGGAGCAAATTTAAACAAACACCATTTTAAACATGTCAGACATTCATGAAAGTTGCAAATTATTAATCTACACGAAATTCTAAGCATTTTACATATATAATGTTTTTACAAAAGATGCACGGTTGGTGAGTTATTATATGCATGAAGACTAGGGACTTTTCTGTAAAATAGTAACTCCTGGAAAATTAGGAAATGCGATGATAGGAAAAAAAGAGAAGCAGGCCGAAACTGGAGCTACAGGAACTTTGGAGGCTCACCAGGCCTCATGGGCCGGTTGATGAAGGAGGCCCGACAAGGGGCGCTGCTGGGCCTTGGCTGGATCGAACGATGAGGTGGAGAGGCGCGGTCAACGGGCGAGCGGTTGCGCTCGGCTCGAAATTGAGCAGCGCAGGTCTTGGCGAGGACACGGCGGCGGCGAGCTTGCGGGCATGCAGAGGGAGGTCGAAGACAGTGGGCCAGCGCCGGATCTGGACGGACGCGAAGCAGGGCGGGGCCGTCCTGCTCATGCAGGGGTGAAGCAGAGGAGGCGAGCGGTGCTCGATGCAGAGGAGGCGCAGGGGACTTGGTGACCGGCAGCGGGGCTTGCGGCGGCGCATGATCCGGCTGGTGCTTGCCGTATCCGGCGCGGAGGAGGACAGGAATGGATTCCCGGTGGACCGAGGCAGGTCGGGGACGGCAACAGAGGAGGCGACCTCTTGTGATTGCTAACAGAGGCGTGTTCGAAGTAGAGACGATGCAGCGGTCGCATGGTTCAGAGAGGTCGCGAGGTTCATGCACGGATGGATGCCAGCGAGGCAGACGATGTGAAGTCCTCTGGCGGGGAAGCTCCAGGCGGTGGCGCAACAAGATTAGGGACGCGAGCGTCCCTGGCGTCGGGTCCCTCCTAGAGAAGGAAGAGGCGAGAGAGATTAGAGAGGTTGAGAGGGAAAGAAGCAGGGGGAGTAAAAGAAGAGAAGGTAGGGCATGGCGACCTGGTGGTTGCCGGCTGCTGCTACTCCGGCGAGGAGGCTCGGGGAGGGTCGGAGACGCGCGGGAGCAGAGGTCTCCGGCACAAGAGGCGAGCGAGGCAAGGGGAGCTCGGTGCCAACGACTTCGGGAACGAAGCAGGGAAGGATGGGTTGTAGGTGGAGCTCGAGGGGAGCTGCTGGTTGGATCGATGGAGGGATTGGGTGGATCTGAAAACTAGGAAGGGATTTTGGAACGGGGAGGATCCCGATGGGGATGGTGAGTGGGTGGTGGCGGCAGAGACGAGAGGGATTTGGTGGATGGGACAATGTCCCTAGGATCTAGAGTTGGGCTATAAATATACAGATGAATTTGGTTTAGGGGCTACCTCGTCCCTCCGATCATAATCGGACGGTCGCGAATAACTATGCTAGGAAGCTCAATTAAGAAAACAGAGACATTTTGTAGATGTTTGGGGATGTTCCGGACCCATCGGTGACGACCGCCCGGGCCGGGTCCGGGACAGCTTTCGGACGCGCGCGCGAGGAGGGTCGCGGGCATAACCGAGAGAGGTTAGGTTGGGCCCGGCTCTAGGTCATGGGCTGTGTAGACGGTCTCGAGCTGAGAGAAGAGAAGAGACGGAGGCACGGCGACTATTTCCGGAGACCAAAAATGTTCGACGTTTGACCGGCTATATTGCCGCTATAGTTATCCGTTGGGGCATCAAACGAACTCCGAATGCGATGAAACTTGGCAGGCGGCCTGCCTACAACATAACAACACCGCATGCCAACTTTCAACCCATTCCGAGAACATTTTTTGACCACTTATAAAATAATATATCGGACATGCCGCGGGCGCGTGCAAGTGTGTCTGGGCTTAGAACGGACAACGGAGAGAACGAGGAGACCGGGACGGATGCAAGTTTTGAAAACATGATGATGCAATTCGGATGATGACATGATGAAATGCAACACGCAAGAAAAAGGCAAAGCAACAACAGCGAATAACTGGAGGACACCTGGCACATCGGTCTCGGGGCGTTACAACACTCCACCACTACGAGAGATCTCGTCCCGAGATCTAGAATGGCATCGGAGGGAAAACGGAGGAGAAAGAGAAGAGGTAAAACTAAGTTGCTCCTTTGACAAACGAGTGAAACCAAAGAACCTTGAAAAGGTTAAACCATTTCGCAAAAAGAATACAACAGAGATGAACGAAGTAGAAAACACTCCGTTAGGAAAAGGAAACAAGGAAGAACAAATTTGGGCAGCACTCCGGTTGAGAAGGGATGCAAGGCTTGATAAGGCGAAAAGAACTTGAGCAAAAAGGACAGAACACTCCGGTTAAATGGGTAAGGAAAGAAAGAAGCATGATCGTGACAAAACAAGATGATGGGTTGAAAAGAACAACATCGTAATGCCTCCAGAAGAGAGAAATAGAAGATATCTAATTGAAATAGGGGAATGGAGAAGAAAATGCCAACTTCTGCCACAAAAGAGCTTGAAAAGGCATCTTTAGGAGAAGGGTCTTACGGAGTTGTTGGAAAAAAAAACCAACAACGAAAAGAGTAAGCTTGTTGTGGGCTTATAGAAAACATCTCGAAATCTTGAGGTGAAACTCTGCCACTAACGGAAATAATAGATTGGATTGATAAGAACAAGGAGACGAGGAACTATTTCACCGGGTGGATAAATGAAGAACTTGCGTCATTTAAAAGCACCATAATTGCAACAAACCTTAGGGAAGGCGTTAGGTGAAATATAACCCAAGGTAACTCCAATGACGAGATTGATGGATTTAAAATATCTCATTCTTAACAACATGTGAATCATGAAACATGAACTCAAATTATCAAGAATGACATAATACTACCTCCAATGATACGGAAGAAAGAATTGCACTCTGGATTGCAAGATGAAGAATGCTTGAGCTCCTCTGAAAAGAATCTTGATGAACACCTCGAGAAAGGAATTAAATCCTTGATGAACCTGTTGGAAATATGCCCTAGAGGCAATAATAAAAGCATTATTATTATATTTCCTTGTTCATGATAATTGTCTTTATTCATGCTATAATTGTGTTATCCGGAAATCGTAATACATGTGTGAATAACAGACACCAACATGTCCCTAGTAAGCCTCTAGTTGACTAGCTCGTTGATCAACAGATAGTCATGGTTTCCTGACTATGGACATTGGATGTCATTGATAACGAGATCACATCATTAGGAGAATGATGTGATGGACAAGACCCAATCCTAAACATAGCACAAGATCGTATAGTTCGTTTGCTAGAGTTTTCCAATGTCAAAGTGTCTTTTCCTTAGACCATGAGATCATGTAACTCCCGAATACCGTAGGAGTGCTTTGGGTATACCAAACGTCACAACGTAACTGGGTGACTATAAAGGTAGACTACGGGTATCTCCGAAAGTGTCTGTTGGGTGACATGGATCAAGACTGGGATTTGTCACTCCGTATGACGGAGAGGTATCACTAGGCCCACTCGGTAGTGCATCATCATAATGAGCTCAAAGTGACCAAGTGTCTGGTCACGGGATCATGCATTACGGTACGAGTAAAGTGACTTGCCGGTAACGAGATTGAACGAGGTATTGGGATACCGACGATCGAATCTCGGGCAAGTAACATATCGATTGACAAAGGGAATTGCATACGGGGTTGATTGAATCCTCGACATCGTGGTTCATCCGATGAGATCATCATGGAGCATGTGGGAACCAACATGGGTATCCAGATCCCGCTGTTGGTTATTGACCGGAGAGTCGTCTCGGTCATGTCTGCTTGTCTCCCGAACCCGTAGGGTCTACACACTTAAGGTTCGGTGACGCTAGGGTTGTGAAGATATGTATATGCAGAAACCCGAATGTTGTTCGGAGTCCCGGATGAGATCCTGGATGTCACGAGGAGTACCGGAATGGTCCGGAGGTAAATAATTATATATAGGAAATGCTGTTTTGGCCATCGGGACAAGTTTCGGGGTTATCGGTATTGTACCGGGACCACCGGAGGGGTCCCGGGGGCCCACCGGGTGGGGCCACCTGTCCCGGGGGGCCACATGGGCTGTAGGGGGTGCGCCTTGGCCTTCATGGGCCAAGGGCACCAGCCCCACTAGGCCCATGCGCCTAGGGTTTCCAAGGGGGAGGAGTCCAAGTGGTGGAAGGTACCTCTGGGTGCCTCGGGGGGGGGGGGAATCCTCTCCCTGGCCGCCGCACCTAGGAGATCAGATCTCCTAGGCTGCGCACCACCCCCCCTTGGCCCTCCTATATATAGTGGGGGAGAGGAGGGACTTCAACCACAGCCCCTGGCGCCTCCCTCTCTCCCCGTTACGTCTCTCTCGCGTAGTATAGGCGAAGCCCTGCTACTGTGACGCCCTGCATCCACCACCACGCCGTCGTGCTGCTGGATCTTCATCAACCTCTCCTTCTCCCTTGCTGGATCAAGAAGGAGGAGACGTCTCCCGTCCCGTACGTGTGTTGAACGCGGAGGTGCCGTCCGTTCGGCGCTTGGTCATCGGTGATTTGGATCACGTCGTGTTCGACTACATCATCACCGTTCTTTGAACGCTTCCGTGCGCGATCTACAAAGGTATGTAGATGCATCCAATGACTCGTTGCTAGATGAACTCCTAGATGATCTTGGTGAAACGAGTAGGAAAATTTTTGTTTTCTGCAACGTTCCCCAACAGAACCATCATGAGCTAGGTCTATGCGTAGTTCTTCTTGCGCGAGTAGAACACAATTTGTTGTGGGCGTAGATTTGTCAACTTTCTTGCCGCTACTAGTCTTTTCTTGCTTCAGCGGTATTGTGGGATGAAGCGGCCCGGACCAACCTTACACGTACGCTTACGTGAGACCGGTTCCACCGACTAACATGCACTAGTTGCATAAGGTGGCTGGCGGGTGTCTGTCTCTCCCACTTTAGTTGGAGCGGATTCGATGAACAGGGTCCTTATGAAGGGTAAATAGAAGTTGACAAATCACTCTTTGGCTTTAACGTAGGTAAGAAGACGTTCTTGCTAGAACCCTAATTCAGCCACGTAAAACTTGCAACAACAATTAGAGGACGTCTAACTTGTTTTTGCAGCAAGTGGTTTGTGATATGATATGGCCAAAGTTGTGATGAATGATGAATGATCTATATGTGATGTATGAGATGTTCATGCTATTGTAATAGGAATCACGACTTGCATGTCGATGAGTATGACAACCGGCAGGAGCCATAGGAGTTGTCTTTATTCTTTTATATAACCTGCGTGTCATTGAGAAACGCCATGTAAATTACTTTACTTTATTGCTAAACGCGTTAGCCATAGTAGTAGAAGTAATAGTTGGCGAGCAACTTCATGGAGACACGATGATGGAGATCATGGTGTCAAGCTGGTGACAAGATGATCATGGAGCCCCAAGATGGAGATCAAAGGAGCTATGTGATATTGGCCATATCATGTCACGTTTATTTGATTGCATGTGATGTTTATCATGTTTTTGCATCTTGTTTACTTAGAACGACGGTAGTAAATAAGATGATCCCTCATAACAATTTCAAGAAGTGTTCTCCCCTAACCATGCACCGTTCCTAAAGTTCGTCGTTTCTAAGCACGCCGTGATGATCGGGTGTGATGGATCCTTACGTTCACATACAACGGGTGTTGACGAGCCTAGCATGTACAGACATGGCCTCGGAACACATGCAAAACACTTAGGGTTAACTTGACGAGCCTAGCATGTACAGACATGGCCTCGGAACACAGAAGACCGAAAGGTCGAGCATGAGTCGTATAGAAGATACGATCAACATGAAGATGTTCACCGACGTTGACTAGTCCGTCTCATGTGATGATCGGACACGGCCTAGTCAACTCGGATCATGTAATACTTAGATGACTAGAGGGATGTCTAATCTAAGTGGGAGTTCATTAATAATTTGATTAGATGAACTTAATTATCATGAACTTAGTCTAAAATCTTTGCAATATGTCTTGTAGATCAAATGGCCAACGTAGTCCTCAACTTCAATGCGTTCCTAGAGAAAACCAAGCTGAAAGATGATGGCAGCAACTATACGGACTGGGTCCGGAACCTGAGGATCATCCTCATAGCTGCCAAGAAAGATTATGTCCTACAAGCACCGCTAGGTGATCCACCCGTCCCACAGAACCAAGACGTTATGAACGCTTGGCAGACACGTGTTGACGACTACTCCCTCGTGCAGTGCGGCATGCTTTACAGCTTAGAGCCGGGGCTCCAAAAGCGTTTTGAGAGACATGGAGCATACGAGATGTTCGAAGAGCTGAAAATGGTTTTTCAAGCTCATGCCCAGATCGAGAGATATGAAGTCTCCGATAAGTTCTTCAGCTGTAAGATGGAGGAAAATAGTTCTGTCAGTGAGCACATACTCACTATGTCTGGGTTGCATAACCGCTTGTCTCAGCTGGGAGTTAATCTCCCGGATGATGCGGTCATTGACAGAATCCTCCAGTCGCTTCCACCAAGCTACAAGAGCTTTGTGATGAACTTCAACATGCAGGGGATGCAAAAGACCATTCCTAAGTTGTTCTCAATGCTGAAATCAGCGGAGGTAGAAGTCAAGAAGGAACATCAAGTGTTGATGGTCAATAAAACCACTAAGTTCAAGAAAGGCAAGGGTAAAAAGAACTTCAAGAAGGATGGCAAGGAGGTTGCCACGCCCGGCAAGCAAGCTGCCGGGAAGAAACCATAGAATGGACCCAAGCCTGAGACGGAGTGCTTTTATTGCAAAGGGAAGGGTCACTGGAAACGGAACTACCCCAAATACTTAGTGGACAAGAAGGCCGGCAACACCAAAGGTATATTTGATATACATGTAATTGATGTGTACCTTACCAGTACTCGTAGTGACTCCTGGGTATTTGATACCGGTGCCGTTGCTCATATTTGTAACTCACAGCAGGAGCTGCGGAATAAACGGAGACTGGCGAAGGACGAGGTGACGATGCGCGTCGGGAATGGTTCCAAGGTCGATGTGATCGCCGTCGGCACGCTGCCTCTGCATTTACCTACGGGATTAGTTTTAAACCTCAATAACTGTTATTTAGTGCTAGCTTTGAGCATGAACATTGTATCGGGATCTCGTTTAATTCGAGATGGCTACTCATTTAAATCTGAGAATAATGGTTGTTCCATTTATATGAGAGATATGTTTTATGGTCATGCTCCTATGGTGAATGGTTTATTCTTAATGAATCTCAGGCGTATTACTACACATGTTCATAATGTGAGTACCAAAAGATGTAAGGTTGATAATGATAGTCCCACATACTTGTGGCACTGCCGCCTTGGTCACATAGGTGTCAAACGCATGAAGAAGCTCCATGCAAATGGACTTTTAGAGTCTCTTGATTATGAATCATTTGACACGTGCGAACCATGCCTCATGGGTAAAATGACCAAGACTCCGTTCTCAGGAACAATGGAGCGAGCAACCAACTTATTGGAAATCATACATACTGATGTGTGCGGTCCAATGAGTGTTGAGGCTCGCGGTGGCTATCGTTATGTTCTCACCCTCACTGATGACTTGAGTAGATATGGATATGTCTACTTAATGAAACACAAGTCTGAAACCTTTGAAAAGTTCAAGGAATTTCAGAGTGAGGTTGAGAATCAACGTGACAGGAAAATCAAGTTTCTACGATCAGATCGTGGAGGAGAATACTTGAGTCACGAATTTGGCACACACTTAAGAAAATGTGGAATAGTTTCACAACTCACGCCGCCTGGAACACCTCAGCGTAACGGTGTGTTCGAACATCGTAATCGCACTCTATTGGATATGGTGCGGTCTATGATGTCTCTTACCGATTTACCGCTATCCTTTTGGGGCTATGCTTTAGAGACTGTCGCATTCACTTTAAATAGGGCTCCATCGAAATCCGTTGAGACAACACCGTATGAATTATGGTTTGGGAAGAAACCTAAGCTGTCGTTTCTAAAAGTTTGGGGATGCGATGCTTATGTCAGGAAACTTCAACCTGAAAAGCTCGAACCCAAGTCAGAAAAATGCATCTTCATAGGATACCCTAAAGAAACTGTTGGGTATACCTTCTACCTCAGATCCGAAGGCAAGATCTTTGTTGCCAAGAATGGGTCCTTTCTAGAGAGAGTTTCTCTCGAGAGAAGTAAGTGGGAGGAAAGTAGAGCTTGATGAAGTATTACCTCTTGAATCGGGAAATGGCTCAACTCAAGAAAATGTTCCTGAGGTGCCTGCACCGACTAGAGAGGAAGTTAATGATAATGATCAAGATGCTTCTGATCAAGCTCCTACTGAAATTCGAAGGTCCACAAGGACACGTTCCGCACCAGAGTGGTACGGCAACCCTGTCTTGGAAATCATGTTGTTAGACAACGGTGAACCTTCGAGCTATGAAGAAGCGATGGCGGGCCCGGATTCCGACAAATGGCTAGAAGCCATGAAATCCGAGATAGGATCCATGTATGAAAACGAAGTATGGACTTTGACTGACTTGCCCGTTGAACGGCGAGCCATAGAGAATAAATGGATCTTTAAGAAGAAGACAGACGCGGATGGTAATGTGACCATCTATAAAGCTCGACTTGTCGCTAAGGGTTATCGACAAGTTCAAGGGGTTGACTACGATGAGACTTTCTCACCGGTAGCGAAGCTAAAGTCCGTCCGAATCATGTTAGCAATTGCCGCATTCTACGATTATGAAATATGGCAAATGGACGTCAAAACGGCATTCCTTAATGGTTTCCTTAAGGAAGAATTGTATATGATGCAGCCGGAAGGTTTTGTCGATCCTAAGAATGCTGACAAAGTGTGCAAGCTCCAACGCTCGATTTATGGGCTGGTGCAAGCATCTCGGAGTTGGAACATTCGCTTTGATGAGATGATCAAAGCGTTTGGGTTTACACAGACTTATGGAGAAGCCTGCGTTTACAAGAAAGTGAGTGGGAGCTCTATAGCATTTCTCATATTATATGTGGATGACATACTTTTGATGGGAAATGATATAGAACTCTTGGACAGCATCAAGGCCTACTTGAATAAGAGTTTTTTCAATGAAGGACCTTGGAGAAGCTGCTTACATATTAGGCATCAAAATCTATAGAGATAGATCGAGATGCCTCATAGGTCTTTCACAAAGCACATACCTTGATAAGATATTGAAGAAGTTCAATATGGATCAATCCAAGAAGGGGTTCTTGCCTGTGTTACAAGGTATGAAATTGAGCTCAGCTCAATGTCCGACCACGGTAGAAGAAATAGAAGAGATGAGTGTCATCCCCTATGCCTCAGCCATAGGTTCTATTATGTATGCCATGCTGTGTACCAGACCTGATGTAAACCTTGCCGTAAGTTTGGTAGGAAGGTACCAAAGTAATCCCGGCAAGGAACACTGGACAGCGGTCAAGAATATCCTGAAGTACCTGAAAAGGACTAAGGAAATGTTTCTCGTTTATGGAGGTGACGAAGAGCTGGTCGTAAAGGGTTACGTCGACGCTAGCTTCGACACAGATCTGGATGACTCTAAGTCACAAACCGGATACATGTATATGTTGAATGGTGGAGCAGTGAGCTGGTGCAGCTGCAAGCAGAGCGTCGTGGCGGGATCTACATGTGAAGCGGAGTACATGGCAGCCTCGGAGGCAGCACATGAAGCAATATGGGTGAAGGAGTTCATCACCGACCTAGGAGTCATACCCAATGCGTCGGGGCCAATCAAACTCTTTTATGACAACACTGGAGCTATTGCACTTGCCAAAGAGCCCAGGTTTCATAAGAAGACAAGGCACATCAAGCATCGCTTCAACTCCATCCGTGAAAATGTTCAAGATGGAGACATAGAGATTTGTAAAGTACATACGGACCTGAATATAGCGGATCCGTTGACTAAACCTCTCCCTAGAGCAAAACATGATCAACACCAGAATTCCATGGGTGTTCGATTCATCACAATGTAACTAGATTATTGACTCTAGTGCAAGTGGGAGACTGTTGGAAATATGCCCTAGAGGCAATAATAAAAGCATTATTATTATATTTCCTTGTTCATGATAATTGTCTTTATTCATGCTATAATTGTGTTATCCGGAAATCGTAATACATGTGTGAATAACAGACACCAACATGTCCCTGGTAAGCCTCTAGTTGACTAGCTCGTTGATCAACAGATAGTCATGGTTTCCTGACTATGGACATTGGATGTCATTGATAACGAGATCACATCATTAGGAGAATGATGTGATGGACCAGACCCAATCCTAAACATAGCACAAGATCGTATAGTTCGTTTGCTAGAGTTTTCCAATGTCAAGGTGTCTTTTCCTTAGACCATGAGATCGTGTAACTCCCGGATACCGTAGGAGTGCTTTGGGTATACCAAACGTCACAACGTAACTGGGTGACTATAAAGGTAGACTACGGGTATCTATGAAAGTGTCTGTTGGGTGACATGGATCAAGACTGGGATTTGTCACTCCGTATGACGGAGAGGTATCACTGGGCCCACTCGGTAGTGCATCATCATAATGAGCTCAAAGTGACCAAGTGTCTGGTCACGGGATCATGCATTACGGTACGAGTAAAGTGACTTGCCGGTAACGAGATTGAACGAGGTATTGGGATACCGACGATCGAATCTCGGGCAAGTAACATATCGATTGACAAAGGGAATTGCATACGGGGTTGATTGAATCCTCGACATCGTGGTTCATCCGATGAGATCATCGTGGAGCATGTGGGAACCAACATGGGTATCCAGATCCCGCTGTTGGTTATTGACCGGAGAGTCGTCTCGGTCATGTCTGCTTGTCTCCGGAAACCCGTAGGGTCTACACACTTAAGGTTCGGTGACGCTAGGGTTGTGAAGATATGTATATGCAGAAACCCGAATGTTGTTCGGAGTCCCGGATGAGATCCCGGACGTCACGAGGAGTTCCGGAATGGTCCGGAGGTAAAGAATTATATATAGGAAATGCTGTTTCGGCCATCGGGACAAGTTTCGGGGTTATCGGTATTGTACCGGGACCACCGGAGGGGTCCCGGGGGCCCACCGGGTGGGGCCACCTGTCCCGGGGGGCCACATGGGCTGTAGGGGGTGCGCCTTGGCCTTCATGGGCCAAGGGCACCAGCCCCACTAGGCCCATGCGCCTAGGGTTTCCACGGGGGAGGAGTCCAAGTGGTGGAAGGCACCTCTGGGTGCCTTTGGGGGGAGGGAATCCTCTCCCTGGCCGCCGCACCTAGGAGATCAGATCTCCTAGGCTGCGCACCACCCCCCCTTGGCCCTCCTATATATAGTGGGGGAGAGGAGGGACTTCAACCACAGCCCCTGGCGCCTCCCTCTCTCCCCGTTACGTCTCTCTCGCGTAGTATAGGCGAAGCCCTGCTACTGTGACGCCCTGCATCCACCACCACGCCGTCGTGCTGTTGGATCTTCATCAACCTCTCCTTCTCCCTTGCTGGATCAAGAAGGAGGAGACGTCTCCCGTCCCGTACGTGTGTTGAACGCGGAGGTGCCGTCCGTTCGGCGCTTGGTCATCGGTGATTTGGATCACGTCGTGTTCGACTACATCATCACCGTTCTTTGAACGCTTCCGTGCGCGATCTATAAAGGTATGTAGATGCATCCAATGACTCGTTGCTAGATGAACTCCTAGATGATCTTGGTGAAACGAGTAGGAAATTTTTTGTTTTCTGCAACGTTCCCCAACAGAACCATCATGTAGAACCTTGATGAAGAACTCCGGTAACAAAAGGATAACGAAAAGAAAGAGAAGTTGAAAACATAAAGTGAAACCTTGCGATGATTTAGATGAATCTCCATGGTGATATAATTGAAATAACTTGGAGCTCCAGAAAAGAAAGATGAACAAAAGAAATCAAGAATTTTGATGAACCTCTGGAATAAGGAATTAAATCACTTGGATGAAACAAGATTAAGAATTACATTATGCTTATCCTTCACTGATTTAAATTGATGACAATCAATGGCTTTGGCATACTACTTATTCTCGTAGAAAGAATTAAGATAGATATAGAGTCAACTTGGAAAGGTCTTCAATGAGCCGCCAGTAGGATTTAAACAATGAATGAATTGATATGATAAACGAATGACGAGAAGTCTTGAACGAACCACCGTAAGAATTTAAAATGAATGAAGAGAAAATAAAGAAACACCAGGAAGAATTATAAAAAGAACGAAGATACTTGAGGGGATTTGATACATGAGAACGAATAGATCATGAACTTAATAGAGAAAATACTTGAATGATGCACCAGTAAGATTTGGAGAAAGTGAGCTGAAAGCTGAAATGAATGATCCGAAATGATGGCCTTCAGAGGGACAAACTAAAAAGACTCCTGAATTACTCCGGATGGGTGAAAAGAATTCTCACCATTGAATACAATTATGAGAGGATGGTCTCGAATTAGAACCACTAATATCTGAGAGAACGGATAAGATATAGAGGTAAAACTCTTCTTCGGTCTTCAAATGTTGAGAATGACGATGAGAAACACCACCATGAATTGTTGAGGCACTCCGAAATGAAAATTAGAAAGGTTGAGCCAACGATGAAAAGAAATGAAAGATCTTGGAGAAAGGCATTTGACTGATGTCAATTCATTCTTACGTCAAACTTTGAAATGAGTCTGACGCTAACTCCGGGAGAATAAGAAGAGTCAGGTAAGATCCTGGAAAAAGACCTGTGGATTAGGGCCCACTCAAAAGAAACAACGTTGAAAAGGTCGCTTGGAAGATAGATTACACCGGTTAAATTAAAAGACTTGAATGAGAGAACATCCTTGAAAGATCTTGAACAAATGCAGAGTGGAAACACGAATCTTCGAGATATCTTTAGCACTCCGGAACAATTGAATAGCGAGAAGTGGATGATTAAGAGGTGCACCGGCATGAGAAAACATTGAAACAAGGAAAGGATATGATCAACAAAGCTTGACTTGAAACCACCGGAGATGAAAAGAATGAAGAATGACGAACTTGAAGCTCCATTAGAATCTTCATGAGAATCACCGGATAAGAACATTGACGGAAAATGAATAGAGAGGCTTCCCATGAACAAAATGATACTTGAATAAGAAATCTGAGACCTTGAAGAAAAAAGGGGGGGGGGGGGGGGAAAAACAAAAACAACATGGAGACGGATGAAACAAACACCGTTGACCAAAAATTTGAGTTGACCTTGCGGATGTTGAAAATGATCGGATCCACTTGAAGAGAAACACACCAGTGAAAAGGAGTGATATGACAATCTCGATTATCGAGAAGGATTAGTATTCACATCGGAGTATGAGAACACCATTTGGGGAAGGTATGGAATCAACATTTGACATTGAAGCAACTCGAATACCACAACTCAAAACAAAACAAAGGATTGGCTTGCAGAATAAGCCAGAGCAAACATATGATAGAGATTTCGCCCGAAGTTTTCGTGGTGGGGCCTACACGGGCTCGATCGTACAGCACCATCATGTACAAGGAAGTGCACATGACATACGAAGCGTCCCCGAGTCGGCATAGCCAAGGACTCTTTAAGACACAACGAGACCACTGTAAAACCAACTGTGAATAGGCGGACCACTAGACGTCGAACCCCAATTTCATATCATGCATCTGTCGGAAAGATATCCTAAGAGCTACTTGAATTCCCACTTATAAACTACCGAAATTTTTCCAGTTATGCAATCAGGTGTTGGGGATACAGGGGAAGCATAATATCTCACCCAAAACTAACAAATCCTACATCCAGCTGTATCCATCCTTCAACACATGACCAAGAAAACTTCAAAAATCGTCTACCTCAACCTTCGAAAAGCATCCGTTATACAAGTTATGGCAATACTCCCGAACTCCCGCCCCAGTACTGGGTGGCATCGAGGTTATCTCACCAACAACTGCATAAAAGAGATTTTCGATGTCGGCGAAACTAAACTCAGGTATTCCAGAACTGCAACTATAAAATTGTGACGACAACACTTCGGAGCTCAACTCCCCGAGACACTGCCACAACCCCTAAATGACAGGAGGCACCAAGAACAATGTTCGCGTCACAAATCGATCAGAACGATTCCAAGATACCCGAGTGATCCTAAATTTTTTTAGTGAAATTTGAGAAGAGAAGAGTCAAAACTCTACGTCAGGATGCCTCACCAGAGCGACGAAGGGACTGAGGAGTAAAAAGAATTCCTAACTCTCCGATATATAATTCCTAAATGACTCAAAACATTTTTTCTAGACTCAACTCGTCCGCTAATTCGATCAAGCAGTGGGGGCTCCTAAGGTCGGGGAAGGCTCTGATTACCAACTTGTAACGCCCTCGATGCAGCTATATCTCCCACGTGTCGAAGCACGACTTAGAGGCAAAACCGCATTGAAAGCAATGTCGCAAGTGGGGTAATCTTCACACAACCCATGCAATACATAAGGGAAAGAGATACATAGTTGGCTTACAATCGCCACTTCACACAATTACATGAATAAAGCATTACAACATCCAAATACAATCAAGGTCCGACTACGGAACCAAAATAAAAGAAGAACCCCAAATGCGACAAGGTCCCCGATCGACCCCAACTGGGCTCCACTACTGATCAACTAGAACGAAACAACACAAAGGACAAGATCTTCGTCGAGCTCCTCCTTGAGCTTGGTTGCGTCATCTGCACGGACTCATCGGCACCTGCAAGCTGGTGTTGGAAGTATCTGTGAGTCACGGGGACTCAGCAATCTCACACCCTCGCGATCAAGACTATTTAAGCTTATGGGTAAGGTAAAGGTATGATGTGGAGCTGCACCAAGCGACTAGCATATATGGTAGCTAACCTATTCGCAAAAGAGAGCGAGAAGAGAAGGCAAAGCACGATCGAGAAACTATGATCAAGAAGTGATCCTAGAACAACCTACGCCAAGCATTACTCCAACACCGTGTTCACTTCCCGGACTCCGCCGGAATGAGACCATCACAGTTACACACGCAGTTGATGCATTTTAATTAAGGTCAACTTCAGGTTTTCTACAACCGGACGTTAACAAATTCCCATCTTCCCATAACCGCGGGCACGGCTTTTGAAAGTTCAATCCCTGCAGGGGTGTCCCAACTTAGCCCATGACAAGCTCTCATGATCAACGAAGGATATACCTTCTCCCGAGACATTCCGATCAGACTCGGTATCTCGGTTCTACAAGACAACTTCGGCAACTTAAAACAAATCCAGCAACACCGCCCGAATGTGCCGACAAATCCCGATAGGAGCTGCACATATCTCGTTCTCAGGGCACACTCAGATGAGACCAGCTACGAGTAAAACCAAACCTCAAGTTGCCCCGAGGTGGCTCCGCAGGCAGCTCAGTCGGACCAACACTCAGAGGAGCACTGGCCTAAGGGGGTTTAAATAAGATGACCCTTAGGAGCACGACTCCCAAGGGAAAAGAAAAGGCTAGGTGGCGAATGGTAAAACCAATGTTGGGCATTGCTGGAAGAGTTTTATTCAAGGCGAACTGCCAAGGTGTTCCCATAATAGCCCAACCGCGTAAGGAACGCAAAATCCGGGAACATAACACCGATATGACGGAAACTAGGGCGGAAAGAGTGGAACAAAACACTAGGCAAAAGGCCGAGCCTTCCACCCTTTACCAAGTATATAGATGCATTAAGATAACATGGCAACATAATGATATCCCAACAAGTAAATAATGTTCCAACAAGGAACGGTCTCCAATCTTCACCTGCAACTAACAACGCTATAAGAGGGGCTGAGCAAAGCGGTAACATAGCCAAAGAACGGTTTGCTCGGACAAGGAGGGTTAGAGGCTTGGTTCAACAATATGGGAGGCATGATAAGCAAGTGGTAGGTATCGCAGCATAGGCATAGCAAAGAGCGAGCAACTAGCAAGGAAAGATAGAAGTGATTTCGAGGGTATGGTCATCTTGCCTGAGATCCCGCAAGGAAGAAGAACGAGTCCATGAAGAGGACAAACGGACGTAGTCGAACGAATCCTCACACACACGACGTAATCGGAACCAACCCGAAGAAGCAACACCGGAAAGAAGCAAACAACATAGTAAACAACCACGACATGAACATGGCATGATGCACAATCAAGTATGATGCATGTCCGGTTTAATGAGGCATGGCATGGTAAAGTGCACAAGCAATTCTACGAATTAAGTGGAGCTCAATATGCAACTCCGTTGCATATTGACGAAACCCCACATGACTTATTTAGTTTGATCTTGTTTATGTACCCAACAATATTAAATGTTGTTAAACATGGCAAGAGGGTGAAGCAAAGTAAAACTACCTATCTAGTCAAGGTTAAATGAGGCCGGAAGCATCGAACAACAATTCCGGTAAATCCCCATATGCATATATTAGGTTCGGTACTGTTCTGCCCTAAACAATATTTTAGAGTTGTTAAACATGCAAAGTAAAGGCACCATGTTAAACTAGGCATTTTTCCACCCCATTTACATATAAAGTTTATTAAATTTGGAGCTACGGTTATTAAGTTGTGAAATAAACCATTTTAACATGGCATAGGAGCAAATTTAACCAAACAACATTTTAAACATGTCACACATTCATGAAAGTTGCAAATTATTAATCTACACGAAATTCTAAGCATTTTACATATATAATGTTTTTACAAAAGATGCACGGTTGGTGAGTTATTATATGCATGAAGACTAGGGACTTTTCTGTAAAATAGTAACTCTTGGAAAATTAGGAAATTTGCTGATAGGAAAAAAACAGAAGCAGGCCGAAACTGGAGCTACAGGAACTTTGGAGGCTCACCAGGCCTCATGGGCCGCTTGATGAAGGAGGCCCGACAAGGGGCGCAGCTGGGCCTTGGCTGGATCGAACGATGAGGTGGAGAGGCGCGGTCAACGGGCGAGCGGTTGCGCTCGGCTTGAACTTGAGCAGCGCAGGTCTTGGCGAGGACGCCGACGGCGGCGAGCTTGCGGGCATGCAGAGGGAGGTCAAAGACGGTGGGCCAGAGCCGGATCTGGACGAACGCGAAGCAGGGCGGGGCCGTCCTGCTCGTGCAGGGGCGAATCAGAGGAGGCGAGCGGTGCTCGATGCAGAGGAGGCGCAGGGGACTTGGTGACCGGCAGCGGGGCTTGTGGCGGTGCACGATCCGGCCGGTGCTTTCCGTATTGGGCGCGGAGGAGGACGGGAATGGATTCCCGGTGGACCGAGGCAGGTCGGGGACGGCAACAGAGGAGGCGACCTCTTGTGATTGCTAACAGAGGCGTGTTTGAAGTAGAGATGATGCAGCGGTCGCAGGGTTCAGAGAGGTCGCGAGGTTCAGGCACGGATGGACGCCGGCGATGCAGACGAGGTGAAGGCCTTTGGCGGGGAAGCTCCAGGCAGTGGCGCAACAAGATTAGGGACGCGAGCGTCCCTGGCGTCGGGTCCCTCCTAGAGAAGGGAGAGGCGAGAGAGATTAGAGAGGTTGAGAGGGAGAGAAGCAGAGGGAGTAAAAGAAGAGAAGGTAGGGCATGGCGACCTGGAGGTTGCTGGCTGCTGCTACTCCGGCGAGGAGGCTCGGGGAGGGTCGGAGACGTGCGGGAGCAGAGGTCTTCGGCACAAGAGGCGAGCGAGGCAAGGGGAGCTCGGTGCTAACGACTTCGGGAACGAAGCAGGGAAGGATGGGCTGTAGGTGGAGCTCGAGGGGAGCTGCTGGTTGGATCGATGGAGGGATTGGGTGGATCTGAAAACTAGGAAAGGATTTTGGATCGGGGAGGATCCCGATGGGGATGGTGAGTGGGTGGCGGCGGCGGAGACGAGAGGGATTTGGTGGATGGGACAATGTCCCTAGGATCTAGGGTTGGGCTATAAATATACAGATGAATTTGGTTTAGGGGCTACCTCGTCCCTCCGATCGTAATCGGACGGTCGCGAATAACTAGGCTAGGAAGCTCAATTAAGAAAACGGAGACGTTTTGTAGATGTTTGGGGATGTTCCGGACCCATCGGTGACGACCTCCCGGGCCGGGTCCGGGACAGCTTTCGGACGCGCGCGCGAGGAGGGTCGCGGGCATAACCGAGAGAGGTTAGGTTGGGCCCGGCGGTGGGTCATGGGCTGTGTAGACGGTCTCAAGCTGAGAGAAGAGAAGAGAGGGAGGCCCGGCGACTGTTTCCGGAGACCAAAAACGTCCGACGTTTGACCAGCTATATTGCTGCTATAGTTATCCGTTGGGGCATCAAACGAACTCCGAATGCGATGAAACTTGGCAGGCGGCCTACCTACAACATAGCTACACCACATGCCAACTTTCAACCCATTCCGAGAACATTTTCCGGCCACTTATAAAATAATATACCGGACATGCCGCGGGCGCGTGCAAGTGTGTGTGGGCTCAGAACGGACAACGGAGAGAACGAGGAGACCGGGACGGATGCAAGTTTTGAAAACATGATGATGCAATGCGGATGATGACATGATGAAATGCAACACGCAAGCAAAAGGCAAAGCAACAACAGCGAATAACTAAGAGGACACCTGGCACATCAGTCTCGGGGCGTTACATCACGCCTCCACCAGTCAGGCTCTAGGGCCGGACATGGAGGCAGAAGCTAACACGGGGCGAACGCTGGATGCACCTCCTACAGAGGATGTAGATAGACTATCCGCTACCAATTCCAAGGTGGAGAGCACCATGAATCACAGGCGTCGTCGGGCCATACTACTTGACGCTTGTTTCTCCTAAGAGGCGTTCGATGCCTTCAACTCAGGAGACGCGTACATCCGT
This sequence comes from Triticum urartu, assembly GCF_003073215.2. Lineage (NCBI taxonomy): Eukaryota > Viridiplantae > Streptophyta > Magnoliopsida > Poales > Poaceae > Triticum > Triticum urartu. The sequence goes on along the minus strand of NC_053028.1, from coordinate 240,073,146 downwards.
GCTGCTCAAAACGGTCTTGCCAGAGCCATGGACCATTATGTAAAGGATATACGGGTAAGAAAATCTGATGATTATATATATATAAGTAGCCCCTGAGACTTGAAAAAGTTGACACAACTGATTTAAGGATCATTATTTGTGCAGGTTCTTACAGGGAAGAATACCCAATTGTCTCAAGAGATGGAAGAATGACAGGTACCAGATAGTATGCGGCATGCATGCAAATCTGACAATAGATGTTACAGATCACTGCAGAGTGAATCCGGAGGGCGTGTCGGAGAATGCGCAACGTGCTAATCGACAACTAAATGCTAGCGAGCGCGTGCTTACGCGGGTCAGGCAGGAGAAAAATAATCTCCAGGACGCCAATATCTAGCTGGGCGTGGAACTAAAAGATGTCCGAGCCCAACTTGCGGACTCCGTGAAGGAGAATAAGCGGCTTCGACACGGCATTTTCAGTAAGTGCTTGAACGAACTTTTGAAAGAGTTCGGCGAAGAAGCCGGCTAACAGAGTTATGTCTGCAGGTATGCTGACGGGTCATCCCGCGGAGGAGATGCCCGTGTCTGCGGGTGATCTTCTACCAGAGCTCTCACAACTGCACGAACAAGTTTGGCAGGTGATGCAGGGTATTGCCCAAGCATTGTGGCCATCCGCCTCCCCCCAGTAGGCATGGGGGAGCTTATAGAGAAGCTCAAGGGAGCGCGGCGGCGCTTCCGATTATGGAAGATATCAGCCTGCCGACAAGGTGCAAGGGAAGCCTGGGCCATGGTGAAGACGCGATATACCAAAGCTGACCCACACCACATGGCCGAGGTCGGACCTGTGGGGCCCGATGGGAAAGAGATCCCTGTCAGTTTGGTGTATGACCAAGTAGAATTAGCCGCAAAGTATTCCCAACAGGATTGTAGACTAGACAGCCTGTTGGATGGTATAGAAGAAGAATTTAATCAGTCTTAGTGACTATGTACTTTAAGTGACATATATAATATCCCTAGCCGGATTGTAAATCATTTGTCATGGCGGACCTTTTCGCTTCGACCTCTGGACCTGATAGTCCGGAGTGTATCCGAAGAGCCACTCGGTTATGTGAAAACCGGGGTATGCGTTGAAACCAGGCGTAGGGGTCATAAGTGCTTGAACAGACAAGTACCCAACTAGTTATGTTATATTACATGGATAGTAAGAAACATCTTCCAGGGAGAATAGTTCCGTTAAGGGTTCCTTTCCCTGGGTACGCATGCCCTAATGTGCATGTCCGAACTGCGAAAAGAGACGCAGACTATAAACATCTGGGGGCATGTATCAAACTAAATAAAAGTCATCTTTTGTTCACCGACCAAATATTCCCTTAAGAACTCTAGCTTTCGGCTTCACCCAGTCTGAGGTACACATCCGGCTGACCCGGCAGTAACAATCGCAGAGGTGCTCCCCTTATGCCCTAGCCGAATTAACGGGAACGTAGGGAATAAATACAAGAGCCAGGCAACCCATCTTGGACAAAATTTAAGTCATACCGATGCATATAATGGCGAAAAAAGGTACATGCGGAAGAATAACACATGTGTGGGGCATAAAGCCCAGAAAAATAGTTATATTAAGCTTCTGTATAAGAAGCCCCCAGGTATAATGAGCGCGGTTAGCGCGTCAAGATTGTGTAGTCAAGACACAAGTTAGCCTTTTAAGGCCTTGAGGAGAAGAAAAAAGAAGAGAGAAAGAGAGAAAAGACAGATAACGGATATGCAAAAAATTGACGGGGGTAAGGAGACGAACATAGAGTCCGGCACTAGGCGTAGAATCTTCGGAGTCTAGCTGCGTTCCATGGGTTTGGCTCGAGTCGATTGTCCGATGCATCCCACAGACGGTACGCTCCACCGGTCAGAACCTGGTCAATAATGAAGGGGACTTCCCATTTGGGCTTGAGCTTGTTCTTTTTCTTCTCCGGCAGGCGTAGAACTAGTTCGCCAACATTATAGGTTTTGGCCCGTACTTCTCTGCTTTGATACCTTCGATCCTGTTGCTGATAGAATGCGGAACGGGCTTTTGCCATGTCGCGCTCCTCATCCATGGCATCCAAACTGTCCTGCCGATCGAGCTCGGCCTCTTTTTCTTCGTACATGCACACTCGAGGTGAGTCATGAATTATGTCGCAAGGCAGAACCGCCTCTGCGCCGTACACCATAAAAAACGGTGTGTATCCGGTAGTGCGATTCGGCGTGGTCCGCAGCCCCCATAGTATGGAGTCGAGCTCCTCTACCCAGTGCGTGTTTGATTCCTTTAAGGACCGCACTAGTCTGGGTTGGATACCGCTCATGATAAGACCATTTGCTCGCTCGACTTGATTGTTAGTTTGCGGGTGATAGACAGAAGCATAATCGAGCTTGATGCCCATGTTGATGCACCAAAGTTTTACCTCGTCGACTGTAAAGTTCGTGCCGTTGTCAGTGATGATGTTGTGGGGGATGCCATAACGGTGTACAACCACAGATATGAAGTCTATCACCGGTCCGGATTCAGCCGTTTTAACAGGTTTTGCTTCTATCCATTTGGTGAACTTATCCACCATGACCAGTAAGTATTTTTTCTTATGGGTTCCCCCTTTGAGGGGTACGACCATATCAAGCCCCCAGACCGCAAAGGGCCAAGTAATGGGGATTGTTTGGAGAGCGGTAGGCGGCATATGGCTTTAGTTTGCAAAAAGCTGGCAACCGATGCAACGTTGGACCAGATACTGTGCATCTTCTCGGGCCGTCGGCCAATAGAAACCTATACGGAAGGCCTTGCTTACAAGGGCCCGGGCTGCGGCATGGTGGCCGCCGAGTCTAGCATGGATTTCTGCCAAAAGCTTCCGCCCTTCCTCTTCGGAGATGTACCTTTGAAGGACTCCGGTAGTGCTTTTCTTATAAAGCTCTCCCTCGTGGACCTTGTAGGCTTTAGATCGCCGCACTATGCAGCGTGCCTCATTTTGATCCTCGGGTACTTCCTGCCTGGTTAGGTAGGCCAGGAATGGTTCTGTCCACGGGGCGATGACGGCCATTATAACTGTTGGGGATCGTAGCAGAAATTTAAAATTTTCTACGCATCACCAAGATCAATCTATGGAGTAATCTAGCAATGAGGGGAAGGGGAGTGCATCTACATACCCTTGTAGATCGCTAAGCGGAAGCGTTGCAAGAATGCGGTTGGTGGAGTCGTACACGCAACGATTCAGATCGCGGTCGATTCCGATCTAAGTGCCGAACAACGGCGCCTCCGTGTTCAACACACGTACAGCCCAGTGACGTCTCCTGCGCCTTGATCCAGCAAGGAGAGAGGGAAAGGTTGCGGAAGACTCCGTCCAGCAACAGCACGACGGCGTGGTGATGGTGGAGGAGCGCGGGACTCCAGCAGGGCTTCTCCAACCACTACGAGAGACGAGGAGGGAGAGAGGTAGGGCTACGCCAAGAGGGAGATCAAATCATGTGTTGGGCAGCCCCCAATACCTCAAGTATATATAGGAGGAGGGGAGGGGCTGCGCCCCCTTCTAGGGTTCCCTCCCTAGGGGGGCGGGAGCCCTAGATGCCATCTAGGGTGGCGACCAAAGGGGAGAGGAGGGGGGCGCCCTAGGGTGGGCCTTAAGGCCCATCTGGACCTAGGGTTTGCCCCCTTCCCACTCTCCATGTGCCTTGGGCCTTGGTGGGGGGCGCACCAGCCCACCTGGGGCTGGTCCCCTCCCACACTTGGGCCTGCAGCCTTCTGGGGCTGGTGTGGTGGACCCCCGGGACCCTCCCGGTGGTCCCGATACGTTACCGATAGCACCCGAAACTTTTCCGGTGACCAAAATGGGACTTCCCATATATAAATCTTTACCTCCGGACCATTTTGGAACTCCTCGTGATGTCCGGGATCTCATCCGGGACTCCAAACCTCATTCGGTAACTGCGTACATACTTTCCCTATAACCCTAGCGTCATCGAACCTTAAGTGTGTAGACCCTATGTGCTCGGGAATAATGCAGACATGACCGAGACATCTCTCTGGTGAATAACCAACAGCGGGATCTGGATACCCATGTTGGCTCCCACATGTTCCACGATGATCTGATCGGATGAACTACGATGTCAAGGATTCAGTCAATCCCGTATACAATTCCCTTTGTCTACCGGTATAGTACTTGCCCGAGATTCGATCGTCGGTATCCCGATACCTTGTTCAATCTCGTTACCGGCAAGTCTCTTTACTCGTTCCATAACACATCATCCCATGATCAACTCCTTGGTCACATTGTGCACATTATGATGATGTCCTACCGAGTGGGCCCAGAGATACCTCTCCATTTACACGGAGTGACAAATCCTAGTCTCGATTCGTGCCAACCCAACAAACACTTTCGGAGATACCCGTAGTGCACCTTTATAGCCACCCAGTTATGTTGTGGCGTTTGGTACACCCAAAGCATTCCTACGGTATCCGGGAGTTGCACAATCTCATGGTCTAAGGAAATGATACTTGACATTAGAAAAGCTTTAGCAGACGAACTATATGATCTTGTGCTAGGCTTAGGATTGGGTCTTTTCCATCACATCATTCTCCTAATGATGTGATCCCATTATCAATGACATCCAATGTCCATTGTTAGGAAACCGTAACCATCTATTGATCAACGAGCTAGTCAACTAGAGGCTTACTAGGGAGATGGTGTTGTCTATGTATCCACACATGTATCTGATTTTCCTATCAATACAATTATAGCATGAACAATAGACAATTATCATGAACAAGGAAATACAATAATAACCATTTTATTATTGCCTCTAGGGCATATTTCCAACAGTCTCCCACTTGCACTAGAGTCAATAATCTAGTTCACATCACTATGTGATCGCAATGAATCAAACACCCATGGGGTTTGTTCATATCTTGCTTCTGAGAGAGGTTTATTAGTCAATGAGTCTAAACCTTTCAGATCCATGTGTGCTTTACAAATCTCTACGTCATCTTGTAGATGCAGCTACCACGTGCTACTTGGAGCTATTCCAAATAACTGTTCTACTATACAAATCTGGTTTACAACTCAGAGTCATCTGGATTAGTGTCAAAGTTTGCATCGACGTAACCCTTTACGATGAACTCTTTTACCACCTCCATAATCGAGAAAATTCCTTAGTCCACTAGTTACTAAGGATAAGTTCGACCACTGTCGTGTGATCCATTCCTGGGTCACTCTTGTACCCCTTGACTGACTCATGGCAAGGCACACTTCAGGTGCGGTACACAGCATAGCATACTGTAGAGCCTACGTCTAAAGCATAGGGGATGACCTTCGTATTTTCTCTCTCTTCTGCCGTGGTTAGGTCTTGAGTCTTACTCAATATTCACACCTTGTAACACAGCTAAGAACTCCTTCTTTGCTGATCTATTTTGAACTCCTTCAAAATCTTGTCGCGGTATGTATTCATTCAAAAGTACTATTAAGCGTTTTGATCTATCCTTATAGATCTTGATGCTCAATGATCAAGTAGCTTAATCCAGGTTTTCCATTGAAAAAACATTTTTCAAACAACCTGTATGCTTTCCAGAAATCCTACATCATTTCTGATCAACAATATGTTAACAACATATACTCATCAAAAATTCTATAGTGCTCCCACTCACTTCTTTGGAAATACAAGTTTCTCATAAACTTTGTATAAACCCAAAATCTTTGATCATCTCATCAAAGCATACATTCCAATTCCGAGATGCTTACTCCAGTCCTTAGAAGGATTGCTGGAGCTTTGCATACTTGTTAGCATCTTTCAGGATTGACAAAACCTTCTGGTTGTATCACATACAACCTTTCCTCAAGAAAAACGTCGAGGAAACAATGTTTTGACATCCTATCTGCAAGATTTCATAAATAATGCAGTAACTGCTAACATAATTCCAACAGACTCTTAGCAGCGCTATGAGTGAGAAAGTCTCATTGTAGTCAACTCCTTTGAACTTGTCAGAAAACGACAAGTCGAGCTTTCTTAATGGTGACATTTACCATCATTGTCCATCTTCCTTTTAAAATCCATCTGCACCCAACAGCCTTACGACCATCAAGTAGTTCTTCCAAAGTCTATACTTTGTTTTTATACATGGATCCTCTCTCGGATTTTATGGCCTCGAGCCATTCGTCGGAATCCGGGCCCACCATCGCTTCTCCATAGCTCGTAGGTTCATTGTTGTCTAGCAACATGACTTCCAAGACAGGATTACGTACCACTCTGAAGTAGTACACATCCTTGTCGACCTATGAGGTTTGGTAGTGACTTGATCCAAAGTTTCATGATTACTATCATCAGCTTCCACTTCAATTGGTGTAGGTGCCACAGGAACAACTTCCTGTGCCCTGCTACACACTAGTTGAAGTGACGGTTCAATAACCTTATCAAGTCTCCACCATCCTCCCACTCAATTCTTTCGAGAGAAACTTTTCCTCAAGAAAGGACCCGTTTCTAGAAACAATCACTTTTGCTTCCGGATCTGAAATAGGAGGTACACCCAACTATTTTTTGGTATTCTATGAAGATGCATTTATCCGCTTTGGGTTCGAGCTTATCATCCTGAAACTTTTTCACATAAGCATCGCAGCCCCAAACTTTTAAGAAACGACAGCTTAGGTTTCTCTAAACCATAGTTCATACGGCGTTGTTGCAACGGAATTGTGTGGTGCCCTATTTAAAGTGAATGCGGTTGTCTCTAATGCCTAACCCATAAACGATAGTGGTAATTCGATAAGAGACATCATGGTATGCACCATATCCAATAGGGTGCAGTTATGATGTTCGGACACACCATCACACTATGGTGGTCCAAGCGGTATTAGTTGTGAAACAATTTCCACAATGTCTTAATTATGTGCCAAACTCGTAACTCAGATATTCAACTCTATGATCATATCATAGACATTTTATCATCTTGTCACGACGATCTTCAACTTCACTCTGAAATTACTTGAACCTTTCAATAATTCAGACTTGTGTTTCATCAAGTAAATATACTCAGCATCTACTCAAATCATCTGTGAAGTAAGAACATAACGATATCCACTGCGTGCCTCCGCACTCATTAGACTGCACACATCAAAATGTATTACTTCCAACAAGTTGCTTTCTTGTTCCATCTTACTGAAAACGAGGCCTTTCAGTCATCTTGCCCATGTGGTATGATTTGCATGTCTTAAGTGATTCAAAATCAAGTGAGTCCAAAGATCCATCATCATGGAGCTTCTTCATGCGTTTTATACCAACATGACTCAAAAGGCAGTGCCACAAGTATGTGGTACTATCATTACTATCTTATATCTTTTGGCATGAACATGTGTATCACTATGATCGAGATTCAATAAACCATTTATTTTTAGGTGCAGGACCATTGAAGGTATCATTCAAGTAAACAGAGTAACCATTATTCTCCTTAAATGAATAACTGTATGGCGATAAACATAATCCAATCATGTCTATGCTCAACGCAAACACCAAATAACAATTATTTAGGTTCTAACACCAATCTCGATGGTGGAGGGAGCGTGCGATGTTTGATCACATCAACCTTGGAAACACTTCCAACATATCGTCATCTCACCTTTAGCTAGTCTCCGTAGCCTTTTATTTCGAGTTACTAACACTTAGCAACCGAACCGGCATCTATTACCCTGGTGCTACTAGGAGTACTAGTAAAGTACACAATAATATAATGTATATTCAAAATACTTCTGTCGACCTTGCCAGCCCTCTCATCTACCAAGGATCTAGGGTAGTTCTGCTTCAGTGACCATTCCCCTCATTGTAGAAGCACTTAGTCTCGGGTTTGGTTCAACCTTGGGTTTCTTCACTAGAGCAGCAACTAATTTGTCGTATCATGAAGTATCCCTTCTTTCCCTTGCCCTTCTTGAAACTAGTGGTTTTACTAACCATCAACAATTGATGCTCCTACTTGATTTCTACTCTCACGGTGTCAAACATCACGAATTGCTCAAGGATCATCATGTCTATCCCTGATATGTTATAGTTCATCACTAAGCTCTAATAGCTTGGTGGCAGTGACTATGGAGAACTATCACTACCTCATCTGGAATATTAACTCCCACTCGATTCAAGTGATTGTAGTACTCAGACAATCTGAGCACATGCTCAACGATTGAGCTTTTCTCCCTTAGTTTGCAGGCTTAAGAAACTTGTCAGAGGTCTCATACCTCTTGGCGTGGGCACTAGTCTGAAATCCCAATTCCAGTCTTTGGAACATCTCATATGTTCTGCACCATTTCAAAAACGTCTTTGGTGCCACAATTCTAAACCGTTAGTATTACACACTGAACTATCACGTAGTCATCAAAACGTGTATGCCAGATGTTTCCCAACATCTACAGACGATGCTCGAGGTTCAACGCACTGAGCGGTGCATTAAGGACATAGCCCTTCTGTGCAGCAATGAGGACAATCCTCAGTTCACGGACCCAGTCCGCATAATTGCTACTGTCAACTCTCAACTAAATTTTCTCTAGGAACATATCTAAAATAGTAGAACCAAAGCATGAGCTACGACATAATTTGCAAAGACCTTTTCACTATGTTCATGATAATTAAGTTCATCTGGTTATTTAATGAACTCCCACTTAGATAGACATCCCTCTAGTCATCTACGTGATACATGATCCGAGTCAACTAGGCCGTGTCCGATCATCACGTGAGACAGACTAGTCATCATCGGTGAACATCTTCATGTTGATAGTATCCACTATACGACTCATGTTCGACCTTTCGGTCTTCCGTGTTCCGAGGCCATGTCTGTACATGCTAGGCTCGTCAAGTTAACCTAAGTGTATTGCATGTGTAAATCTGGCTTACACCCATTGTATACGAACGTTAGAACCTATCACACCTGATCATCATGTGGTGCTTCGGAACAACGGACCTTAGCAACGGTGCACAGTTAGGGGGAACACAATTCTTGTTATTTTAACAAGGGATCATCTTATTTATGCTACCATTGTTCTAAGCAAATAAGATGTAAAAACATGACAAACATCACATGCAAATAATAAAGTGACATGATATGGCCAATATCATCTTGCGCCTTTTGATCTCCATCTTCGAGGCGCGGCATGATCACCTTCGTCACCGACATGACACCATGATCTCCATCATCATGATCTCCATCATTGTGTCTTCATGAAGTTGCCTCGTCAACTATTACTTATACTACTATGGCTAACGGTTAGCAATGAAGTAAAGTAATTACATGATGTTTATGTTGACAAGCAAGTCATAAATAAATTAAGACAACTCCTATGGCTCCTGCCGGTTATCATACTCATCGACATGCAAGTCGTGATTCCTATTACAAGAACATGATCAATATCATACATCACATATATCATTCATCACATCCTGTTGGCCATATCACATCACACGGCATATGCTGCAAAAACAAGTTAGACGTCCTCTAATTGTTGTTGCAAATTTTTACGTGGCTGCTATAGGTTTCTTAGCAAGAACGTTTCTTACCTACGCCAAAACCACAACGTGATATGCCAATTTCTATTTACCCTTCATAAGGACCCTTTTCATCGAATCCGATCCGACTAAAGTGGGAGAGACAGACACCCGCTAGCCACCTTATGCAACTAGTGCATGTCAGTCGATGGAACCTGTCTCACGTAAAAGTACGTGTAAGGTCGGTCTGGGCCGCTTCATCCCACGATGCCGCCGAATCAAGATAAGACTAGTAACGGCAAGTAAATTGACAAAATTGACACCCACAACAACTTGTGTTCTACTTGTGCACAGAAACTACGCATAAACCTGACTCTGATACCACTATTGGGGATCGTAGCAGAAATTTAAAATTTTCTGCGCATCACCAAGATCAATCTATGGAGTAATCTAGCAACGAGGGAAAAGGAGTGCATCTACATAACCTTGTAGATCGCTAAGCGGAAGCGTTGCAAGAACGCGATTGGTGGAGTCGTACATGCAGCGATTCAGAGCCGATCGAAGCGCCGAACAATGGCGCCTCCGCGTTCAACACATGTACAGCCCGGTGCCGTCTCCCGTGCCTTCATCCAGCAAGGAGAGAGGGAGAGGTTGGGGAAGACTCCGTCTAGCAGCAGCACGACGACGTGGTGATGGTGGAGGAGCGCGGGACTCCAGCAGGGCTTCGCCAAGCACTACGAGAGACGAGGAGGGAGAGAGGTAGGGCTGCGCCAAGAGGGAGATCAAATCATGTGTTGGGCAGCCCACAATACCTCAAGTATATATAGGGGGAGGGGAGGGGCTGCGCCCCCTTCTAGGGTTCCCTCCCTAGGGGGGGCGGCAGCCCTAGATGCCATCTAGGGTGGCGGCCAAAGGGGAGAGGAGGGGGGCGCCCTAGGGTGGGCCTTAAGGCCCATCTGGACCTAGGGTTTGCTCCCTTCCCACTCTCCATGCGCCTTGGGCCTTGGTGGGGGGTGCACCAGCCCACCTGGGGCTGGTCCCCTCCCACACGTGGCCCACGCAGCCTTCTGGGGCTGGTGGCCCCACCTGGTGGACCCTCGGGACCCTCCCGGTGGTCCCGGTACATTACCGATAGCACCCGAAACTTTTACGGTGACCAAAAAGGGACTTCCCATATATAAATCTTTACCTCCGGACCATTCCAGAACTCCTTGTGACGTCCGGGATCTCATCCGGGACTCCGAACAACATTCGGTAACCACGTACATACTTTCCCTATAACCCTAGCGTCATCGAATCTTAAGTGTGTAGACCCTACGGGCTCGGGAATAATGCAGACATGACCGAGACATCTCTCTGGTCAATAACCAACAGCGGGATCTGGATACCCATGTTGGCTCCCACATGTTCCACGATGATCTCATCAGATGAACCACGATGTCAAGGATTTAGGTAATCTCGTATACAATTCCCTTTGTCTACCGGTATATTACTTGCCCGAGATTCGATCGTCGGTATCCCGATACCTTGTTCAATCTCATTACCGGCAAGTCTCTTTACTCGTTCCGTAACACATCATCCCGTGATCAACTCCTTGGTCACATTGTGCACATTATGATGATGTCCTACCGAGTGGGCCCAGAGATACCTCTTCGTTTACACGGAGTGACAAATCCCAGTCTCGATTCGTGCCAACCCAACAGACACTTTCGGAGATACCCGTAGTGCACCTTTATAGACACCCATTTATGTTGTGGCATTTGGTACACCGAAAGCATTCCTACGGTATCCGGGAGTTGCACAATCTCATGGTCTAAGGAAATGATACTTGACATTAGAAAAGCTTTAGTAGACGAACTATACGATATTGTGCTAGGCTTAGGATTGGGTCTTGTCCATCACATCATTCTCCTAATGATGTGATCCCGTTATCAATGACATCCAATGTCCATGGTTAGGAAACCGTAACCATCTATTGATCAACGAGCTAGTCAACTAGAGGCTTACTAGGGACATGGTGTTGTCTATGTATCCACACATGTATCTGAGTTTCCTATCAATACAATTATAGCATGAACAATAGACAATTATCATGAACAAGGAAATACAATGATAACCATTTTATTATTGCCTCTAGGGCATATTTCCAACAATAACATGGGCTGAAGGTGTTATTTTGATGGCAGATCCTCCGATTTTGTAAGAGTGTTCGGTATCTGGTGTTGTGGCCGGGTCCGGACTATTGTTACCGATGTCCCCTTCCCATACCACGGATGGCTTAAAGAACTTTTCTAGGAATATGTGAGGTGGGACGGGGTCGCGCTTAGCGCTGATACGGGCGAGGATATCTGCCGCCTGATTGTTTTCCCGAGCCACGTGGTGGAATTCAAGCCCCTCGAACCGAGCTGACATTTTGAGTACGGCGTTGCGATATGCCGCCATTTTCGGATCCTTGGCATCGAAGTCTCCATTTATTTGAGATATTGCGAGGTTCAAGTCCCCACGCACCTCCAGGCATTGAATGCCCATAGAAACTGCCATTCGGAGACCATGTAATAGGGCCTCGTATTCGGCTGCGTTGTTGGAGTCTGTGTATAGTATTTGGAGTACGTATTGGACTGTATCTCCAGTGGGGGACGTCAGGACGACGCCAGCCCCCAGACCAGCCAGCATTTTAGAGCCGTCAAAGCGCATGATCCAATTGGAGTATGCGCCATACTATTTAGGCAGTTCGGTTTCTGTCCACTCGGCGACGAAATCGGCCAGTACTATAGACTTAATGGCTCGCCGTGGTCTATATGTTATGTCGAACGGGAGGAGCTCGATAGCCCATTTGGCGATCCGGCCCGTGGCATCGCGGTTGTTTATTATGTCGTTGAGTGGTACTTCTGAGGCCACCGTAATTGAACACTCTTGAAAGTAGTGTCGTAATTTCCAGGATGCCATGAATACCGCGTATGCTATCTTTTGATAATGTGGGTACCGTGATTTGCATGGAGAGAGGAAAGTGGATACATAATATACCGGCTTTTGAAGTGGGAATTTATGTCCGTCCGTCTCTCGTTCGACGACGAGCATTGCGCTTACAACTTGGTGAGTTGCCGCTATATATAACAACATTGGTTCGCCGAGATTTGGCGCGGCCAAGATTGGGTTAGTGGCCAAGATGGCTTTTATTTCTTCCAATCCGGCCATGGCTGCATCTGTCCACTCAAAGTGTTCGGTGCGACATCGATAAAGGGGGAGTGCCTTTTATCCTAATCGGGAGATAAAGTGGCTTAAGGCCGCCACACATCTAGTTAACTTCTGGATTTGCTTGAGGTCAGTTGGGATAGCCAACTGCGACAGGGCTCAGATTTTAGCCGGATTTGCTTCAATTCCTCTACTGGAGACGATGAAGCCCAGGAGCTTTCCGGCGGGTACACAGAAAACACATTTTTCCGGATTGAGCTTAATGTCATATGTTCGGAGATTCTCGAATGTGAGCCTCAAGTCGTCTATTAAGGAGTCGACGTGTCTGGTTTTAACGACCACATCGTCTACGTATGCCTCCATGATACGTCTCCAACGTATCTATACTTTTTTATTGCTCCATGCTATATTATCTACTGTTTTGGACATTATTGGGCTTTATTATCCACTTTTATATTATTTTTGGGACTAACCTATTAACCGGAGGCCCAGCCTAGAATTGCTGTTTTTTGTCTGTTTTAGGGTTTCGAAGAAAAGGAATATCAAACGGGGTCCAAATGGAATGAAACCTTTGGGAACGTGATTTTCTCAACGAACAAGACCCGGGAGACTTGGACCCTACGTCAAGAAAGAAAAGAGGAGGCCACGAGGTAGGGGGCGCGCCTGCCTACCCTAGGCGCGCCCTCCACCCTCGTGGGCCCCCTGTTGCTCCACCGACGTACTCCTTCCTCCTATATATACCTACGTACCCCCAAACGATCAGATACGGAGCCAAAACCCTAATTCCACCGACGCAAGTTTCTGTATCCACGAGATCCCATCTTGGGGCCTGTTCCGGAGCTCCACCGGAGGGGGCATTGATCACGGAGGGCTTCTACATCAACACCATAGCCTCTCCGATGAAGTGTGAGTAGTTTACCTCAGACCTACGGGTCCATAGTTAGTAGCTAGATGGCTTCTTCTCTCTTTTTGGATCTCAATACAATGTTCTCCCCCTCTCTTGTGGAGAACTATTCGATGTAATCTTGTTTTTGCGGTGTGTTTGTTGAGACTGATGAATTGTGGGTTTATGATCAATTCTATCTATGAATAATATTTGAATCTTCTATGAATTCTTTTATGTATGATTGGTTATCTTTGCAAGTCTCTTCGAATTATCAGTTTGGTTTGGCCTACTAGATTGATCTTTCTTGCAATGGGAGAAGTGCTTAGCATTGGGTTCAATCTTGCGGTGTCCTTTCCCAGTGACAGTAGGGGCAGAAAGACACATATTGTATTGTTGCCATCGAGGATAACAAGATAGGGTTTTCTTCATATTGCATGAGTCTATCCCTCTACATCATGTCATCTTGCTTAAGGCATTACTCTGTTTTTAACTTAATACTCTAGATGCATGCTGGATAGTGGTCGATGAGTGGAGTAATAGTAGTAGATGCAGGCAGGAGTCGGTCTACTTGCCTCGGACGTGATGCCTATATACATGATCATACCTAGATATTCTCATAACTATGCTCAATTCTGTCAATTTCTCAATAGTAATTTGTTCACCCACCGTAGAATACTTATGCTCTCGAGAGAAGCCACTAGTGAAACCTATGGCCCTCGGGTCTATCTTTATCATATTGATCTCCTACTACTTAGTTATTTCCTTTGCTATTTACTTTGCATATTTATCATAAAAATACCAAAAATATTATCTTATCATATCTATCAGATCTCACTCTCGTAAGTGGCCTTATAGGGATTGACAACCCCTATTTGCGTTGGTTGCGAGGATTTATTTGTTTTGTGCAGGTACGAGGGACTGGCACGTAGCCTCCTACTAGATTGATACCTTGGTTCTCAAAAACTAAGGGAAATACTTACGCTACTTTGCTGCATCATCCCTTCCTCTCCGGGGAAAACCAATGCAGTGCTCAAGAGGTATCAAGAAGGATTTCTGGCGCCGTTGCGGGGGAGGTCTACGCAAAAGTCAACATACCAAGTACCCATCGCATGCCCTTATCTCCCGCATTACATTGTTTGCCATTTGCCTCTCGTTTTCCTCTCCCCCCACTTCACCCTTGCCGTTTTATTCGCCCTCTCTCTCTCTCTATCCTCCCTCTCTATTTGCCTCTTTTTGTCTGCTTGCTTTTTGTTTGCTTGTGTGTTAGTTTGTTTGCTTGTCGTTATGGCTAGTCCCTTATCTTCTTCGTTGTCTCCCGAGAATGAAATTCTAAATTTTAAGCAAGGGAGGGATAAAATCTAAAAGATGCTTGGTATAGAATTTGCAATGCTCAAAATAGATCTACTAGGAAGCAATCTACTTTTGTTCTCCTTCGCAATTTTTATGTAGGCACTACTCCTTGGCACCGTTATGTTCTTGATACTATTACCGGAGGGAACTTTTTGGGTAGGCATACTTTTGATTCTTATAATGCTATGTTAGATTTATTTGGCTCACCCCCTCTCTTGGTTAATGGAACTATATTAACTTTGGAGCATGTAATACAAAGGCTTGAAATTATTGAAAATAAGGTTGCTACCATAGAGTTAATTGAAAATTTAGATAAAAAGATCCACAGCCGAATCTCTCAATATGGATCTAAAGTAGGAGTTACTTTGAAAGATATTAAAGAAAAGGAACCCATAGTTAATGAGAAAATAAATCACGATTCCGTTAGGATCGATAAACTTGAGAATATTGTTACCAACTTGGGAACCGCTTTTTCTTCCATAAAGAATACTCCATGTCCTTCCATTAAAGTTGCGAAGCCTATGTACGTTCCTAAAAATAAGGGTGAATCCTCTAGTAAGGATGCGGATCTCAAATCTATAAGTATTCATCCCAATCTTTTTGCTATCATTAAGGAACCATTTGTTATGAATGAATTTTTCGATCTTGTGCCTAAAAGTTTGATAATTAATAAAAATAAATAAATTCCTAAAGATGGTAGATTCCTCATTTAATAATTGCCCACCAAAGATGGCAATACCTAGATCTATTCTTGCTTGTTATGCCTAGCTAGGGGCATTAAACGATAGCGCTTGTTGGGAGGCAACCCAATTTTATTTTTATTTCTTGATTTTTTATCCTGTTTAGTAATAAATAATTTATCTAGCCTATATTTTGGTTGTGTTTTTTGTGTTTAATTAGTGTTTGTGCCAAGTAGAACCGTTGGGAAGACTTGGGGAAAGTCTTGTTGAACTTGCTGTAAAAAAACAGAAACTTTAGCGCTCATGAGAACTACTGCCAATTTTATTTGGAAAGTGATATTTAGTTAATTCTTTTTGTAGATGATTAATATATAAATTCCTCACGTCCAGCAATTTATTTTAGAATTTTTGGGGTTCCAAATCTGGATCTAGATACAGATTACTACAGACTGTTCTGTTTTTGACACATTCTGTTTTTCGTGTGTTGTTTGCTTATTTTGATGAATCTATGGCTAGTAAAATAGTTTATAAACCATAGAGAAGTTGGAATACAGTAGGTATAACACCAATATAAATAGAGAATGAGTTCATTACAGTACCTTGAAGTGGTCTTTTATTCTCTTTCGCTAACGGAACTCACGAGATTTTCCACTTTAAGTTTTGTGTTGTGAAGTTTTCAAATTTTGGGTAAAGATTTGATGGATTATGGAACAAGGAGTGGCAAGAGCCTAAGCTTGGGGATGGCCATGGCACCCCCAAGATAATCTAAGGACACCTAAAAGCCAAAGCTTGGGGTTGTCCCGGAAGGCATCCCCTCTTTCGTCTACTTCTATCGGTAACTTTACTTGGAGCTATATTTTTATTCGCCACATGATATGTGTTTTGCTTGGAGCATCTTGTATGATTTGAGTATTTTCTTGTTAGTTTACCACAATCATCCTTGATATACACACCTTTTGAGAGAGCCATACATAATTTGGAATTTGTTAGGATACTCTATGTGCTTCGCTTATATCTTTTGAGTTATATAGTTTTGCTCTAGTACTTCACTTATATCTTTTAGAGGACGGTGGTGGATTTGTTTTATAGAAACTATTGATCTCTCATGCTTCACTTAGATTATTTTCAGAGTCTTAATAGCATGGTAATTTTCTTTAAATCCTAATATGCTAGGTATTCAAGAAAAAAATTCTCTTATGAGTGTGTTGAATAGTATGATAAGTTTGATACTTGATAATTGTTTTGAGATATGGAGATGGTGATATTAAAGTCATGCTAGTTGAGTAGTTGTGAATTTCAGAAATACTTGTGTTGAAGCTCGTGATTCCCGTAGCATGCACGTATGGTGAACCTCTATGTGATGAAGTCGGAGCATGATTTTTTTGATTGCCTTCCTTATGAGTGGCGGTTGGGGACGAGCGATGAACTTTTCCTACCAATCTATCCCCCTAGGAGCATGCGCGTAATACTTTGCTTTGATAACTTGTAGATCTTTGCAATAAGTATATGAGTTCTTTATGACTAATGTTGACTCCATTGATTATATGCACTCTCATCCTTCCACCTTTGCTAGCCTCTCTAATACCGCGCACCTTTCGCCGGTATCATACACCCACCATATACCTTCCTCAAAACAGCCACCATACCTACCTATTATGGCATTTCCATAGCCATTCCAAGATATATTGCCATGCAACTTTCCACTGTTCCGTTTATTATGACACACTCCATCATTGTCATATTGCTTAGCATGATCATGTAGTTGACATCGTATTTGTGGCAAAGCCACCATTCATAATTCTTTCATACATGTCACTCACGAGTCATTCCATATCCCGGTACACTGCCGGAGGCATTCACATAGAGTCATATTTTGTTCTAAGTATCGGTTGTAATTGTTGAGTTGTAAGAAAAATAAAAGTGTGATGATCATCATTATTATAGCATTGTCCCAGTGAGGAAAGGATGATGGAGACTATGATTCCCCCACAAGTCGGGATGAGACTCCAGACGAAAAAAAAGTGAAAGAAAAGAGGCCATAAAAAAGAGAGAAAAGGACCAAATAAAAGAAAAGAAAAAAAGAAAAAAAAGTGAGAGAAAAAGTGAGAAGGGACAATATTACTATCCTTTTACCACACTTGTGCTTTAAAGTAGCACCATGATCTTCATAGTAGAGAGTCTCTCATGTCATCACTTTCATATACTAGTGGGAATCTTTCATTATAGAACTTGGCTTGTATATTCCAATGATGGGCTTCCTCAAAATTCCCTAGGTCTTCATGAGCAAGCAAGTTGGATGCACACCCACTTAGTTTCTTTTTGAGCTTTGATATACTTATAGCTCTAATGCATCCGTTGCATGGCAATCCCTACTCACTCACATTGATATCTATTGATGGGCATCTCCATAGCCCGTTGATACGCCTAGTTGATGTGAGACTATCTTCTCCCTTTTTGTCTTCTCCACAACCACCACTCTATTCCACCTATAGTGCTATATCCATGGCTCACGCTCATGTATTGCGTGAAGATTGAAAAAGTTTTGAGAATATCAAAAGTATGAAACAATTGCTTGGCTTGTCATCGGGGTTGTGCATGATTTAAATATTTTGTGTGGTGAAGATAGAGCATAGCCAAACTATATGATTTTTTAGGGATAACTTTCTTTAGCCATGTTATTTTGAGAAGACATAATTGCTTTGTTAGTATGCTTGAAGTATTATTATTTTTATGTCAATATGAACTTTTGTCTTGAATCTTTCGGATCTGAATATTCATACCACAATTAAGAAGAATTACATTAAAATTATGCCAAGTAGCACTCCGCATCAAAAATTCTGTTTTTATCATTTACCTACTCGAGGACGAGCATGAATTAAGCTTGGGGATGCTTGATACGTCTCCAACGTATCTATAATTTTTGATTGCTCCATGCTATATTATCTACTATTTTGGACATTATTGGGCTTTATTATCCACTTTTATATTATTTTTGGGACTAACCTATTAACCGGAGGCCCAGCCCAGAATTGCTGTTTTTCGCTTGTTTTAGGGTTTCGAAGAAAAGGAATATCAAACAGAGTCCAAACGGAATGAAACCTTCGGGAACGTGATTTTCTCAACGAACAAGACCCGAGAGACTTGGACCCTACGTCAAGAAAGAAAAGAGGAGGCCACGAGGTAGGGGGCGCGCCTGCCTACCCTAGGTGCGCCCTCCACCCTTGTGGGCCCCCTGTTGCTCCACCGACGTACTCCTTCCTCCTATATATAACTACGTACCCCCAAATGATCAGATACGGAGCCAAAACCCTAATTCCACCGCCGCAACTTTCTGTATCCACGAGATCCCATCTTGGGGCCTGTTCCGGAGCTCCGCCGGAGGGGGCATCGATCACGGAGGGCTTCTACATCAACACCATAGCCTCTCCGATGAAGTGTGAGTAGTTTACCTCAGACCTACCGGTCCATAGTTAGTAGCTAGATGGCTTCTTCTCTCTTTTTGGATCTCAATACGATGTTCTCCCCCTCTCTTGTGGAGAACTATTCGATGTAATCTTCTTTTTGCGGTGTGTTTGTTGAGATCGATGAATTGTGGGTTTATGATCAAGTCTATCTATGAATAATATTTGAATCTTCTGTGAATTCTTTTATGCATGATTTGACATCTTTGTAATTCTCTTCGAACTATCAGTTTGGTTTGGCCAACTAGATTTGTTTTTCTTGCAATGGCAGAAGTGCTTATCTTTGGGTTCAATCTTGCGGTGTCCTTTCCCAGTGACAGTAGGGGCAGCAAGGCACGTATCGTATTGTTGCCATCGAGGATAACAAGATGGGGTTTTCTTCATATTGCATGTGTCTATCCCTCTACATCATGTCATCTTGCTTAAGGCGTTACTATGTTTTTAACTTAATACTCTAGATGCATGCTGGATAGTGGTCGATGAGTGGAGTAATAGTAGTAGATGCAGGCAGGAGTCGGTCTACTTGTCTCGGATGTGATGCCCATATACATGATCATACCTAGATATTCTCATAACTATGCTCATTTCTGTTAATTGCTCAACAGTAATTTGTTCATCCATCGTAGAATACTTATGCTGTCGAGAGAAGCCACTAGTGAAACCTATGGGCCCCGGGTCTAACTTTATCATATTGATCTCCTACTACTTAGTTATTTCCTTTGCTATTTACTTTGCCTTTATTTTACTTTGCATATTTATCATAAAAATACCAAAAATATTATCTTATCATATCTATCAGATCTCACTCTCGTAAGTGGCCTTATAGGGATTGACAACCCCTATTTGCGTTGGTTGCGAGGATTTATTTGTTTTGTGCAGGTACGAGGGACTGGCGCGTAGCCTCCTATTGTATTGATACCTTGGTTCTCAAAAACTTAGGGAAATACTTACGCTACTTTGCTGCATCATCCCTTCCTCTTCGGGGAAAACCAACGCAGTGCTCAAGAGGTAGCACTCCACTGTTTTGCCGATCTGCTTTTCCAGACATGTCTGAATCATGCGCTGATATGTTGCGCCGGCGTTTTTGAGCCCGAAGGGCATTGTGTTAAAACAGAAGGGGCCATATGGAGTGATAAATGCCGTTGGGGCTTGATCGGACTCCGCCATCTTAATTTGGTGGTAACCGGAGTATGCGTCGAGGAAGCACAATGAGTTGTGTCCTGCGGTAGCATCGATAACTTGATCGATGCGAGGGAGGGGGAAGGGATCCTTTGCGCAAGCCTTATTAAGGTCCTTGAAGTCGACGCATAGGCGCCAGGATTTGTCCTTCTTTGGTACCATCACCAGGTTTGCTAGCCAGTCCAGATGTTTTATTTCTCTAATGAATCCGGCCTCCAGTAACTTGGCTAGCTCCTCTCCCATGGCTTGTCACTTAGGTTCAGAGAAACGCCGAAGAGTCTGCTTGACCGGCTTGAATCCTTTTAGAATGGTAAGGCTATGCTCGGCCAACCTGTGTGGGATTCCTGGCATGTCTGAAGGATGCCACGCGAATATGTCCCAATTCTCACGCAGGAACTCCCGTAGTGCATCGTCTATAGCGGGGTTTAACTGTGCCCCGATGGATGCTGTTTTTGTGGGGTCCGTTGGATGGACTTGGAATTTGACTATTTCATCCGCTGGTTTAAAAGAGGTGGACTTGGATCTTTTGTCGAGTATCACGTCGTCCCTGTCCACTGTGGAGCGCAACGCAGATAATTCCTCCACCGCAAGGGCTTCGGATAATGCATCGAGGGCCCGTGCGGCTGTCTTGTTTTCGGCGCGGAGTGCTATGTCCGGATCACTAGCTAGAGTGATGATTCCATTGGGCCTGGGCATTTTGAGCTTCATGTACTCGTAATGGGGTATGGCTTGGAAGATCGTGAATGCCTCACGCCCTAGAAGGGCGTGGAATCCGCTACTGAACGGGGCCACCTGGAATGTAATTTCTACGGACCTGTAATTCTCCGGAGTGCTGAATACCACATCTAGTGTGATTTTCCCAGCACAACGTGCCTCCCGACTGGGGATGATTCCTCGGAAGGTCGTGCTGCTTTGCTCGATACGGCTTCTGTCTATTTCCATTTTTTGAAGAGTCTCCTCATAAATGAGGTTTAGTCCGCTGCCGCCGTCCATGAGCACTTTGGTAAGTCAAAAGCCGTCCACAATTGGACTGAGGACCAAGGCGGCTGGTGCTCGGGCTGTTCGGAATTTAGGTTCGTCACTGGCATTGAAGGTGATAGACATGTCGCTCCATGGATTTATTGCTGCCATGTGGCAGACTTCGGCAAGGCTGCGGAGTGCTCGCTTACGCCTATTATTTGAGGCGAAGGTCTTGAAGACTGTCAATACTGTATTGTTATCCATGGGATGGTGCTCTGCGGTGTTTTGAATGAGGAGATCCTCACCGCTCTTGGCCACCTGCCGGAGTACCCAACATGCTCTAAGGCTGTGTGTTGGTATGGTATCCGCTGTACTATGAATTTTGCAGGGCCCGTTAAGCCATCCTTCCAATACGGTTCCACGCCCTATAGTGGGCTTTTGATTCTTTGTAATTGAGGCGGGCGACTTATGAGAGTGCACCCTTTTAGTTCAGACTAGGGGTTTTGTCAGAGCCGGATTATCCCAAAATATTGTTTGGGTTTTCCAGGATCTTTCCATCGCACAATACTTCCGTACTATGGCCGCCAAGTCAGCGAAGTGTTCTATGTCACGACGACTTATGGCGTTGAGGATTCCCTTGTCCGTGCAATTGTTGCAAAAGAACGAAATTGCGTCTTCCTCGCGACAGTCCTTGACCTTGTTCATTAGAAGGAGGAATCTGGCCCAATAGTGATGTACTGTCTCTTGGGGCTCTAGCCTAATGTGGGAAAGATTGTTTATATCTGGGTGGGTGGGTGGATTTAAGTCCAGACCTTGACCCAATCTGAGACCCAGGGGCAGGGGAGTTTCCAATCTAGGAAGTTCGGGCTCCGGGATGATGCCCCGCAGGTTCGGCATACTGCCTGATTCTAGGTTCAGGGTTAGGGCGACATCCTCCTGTGGACGGGTATCCGGCTCGGAGAGCTCGGGAATCTGGACATAGTTCGTCCTCAGGATAGAGGAAGATTCGCCACATTGCTCCTCCACCACCGCTATCTGATGGGTGACCAGCGGAGAGTTAATCTCCCTTTGATCGGGTTTAGGACCAATCCGATCATAGTCCGTAGCGACTCCCAGAGCGGCGATGCGATCCAAGAGCTCGTTCAAAGAGGAGAGCTCCATTGGATCCATCTGCTCGGTGAATTTCGAGCCGATGTGGAGGCTATTTTTGATGACCCGAGAAGTCATCATCGGCGCAGCGGCCGAGCGGGCGGTCATGACGAAGCCGCCTAGTCGGAGAGTTTGGCCTACTGCCAGGGCTCCCCCAGAGGTGATGTTGTTCTTGACAAAGAGATGAGCCATCCCTCCTTATGATGACAACACAGTGGAACTCTCAATGAAAGCACCAATGTCGGTGTCAAAACCGGCGGATCTCGGGTAGGGGGTCCCAAACTGTGCGTCTAAGGCGGATGGTAACAGGAGGCAGGGGACACGATGTTTACCCAGGTTCGGGCCCTCTTGATGTAGGTAATACCCTACGCCCCGCTTGATTGATCTTGCAAGAGTTGATTGTTGTTGATCTACCACGAGATCGTAGAGGCTAAACCCTAGAAGCTAGCCTATGGTATGATTGTTGTTGTCCTACGAACTAAACCCTCTGGTTTATATAGACACCGGAGGGGTCTAGGGTTACACAGAGTCGGTTACAAGGGAGGAGATCTACATATTCGTATTGCCAAGCTTGCCTTCCACGCCAAGGAAAGTCCCATTCGGACACGGGACGAAGTCTTCAATCTTGTATCTTCATAATCCAACGGTCCGGCAAAGGATATAGTCTGGTTGTCCGGAGACCCCCTAATACAAGACTCCCTGAAGCATCGTTCGCTATAGTTGTAGTACGCTCCTACTAGGACGACAACTCCTATAAAACCTTGCTCTTTGCTCTTTGCCTCTTCGGGAGGTTCAATAGTTCGTACTCATGTGAACCTTGCACTTGGCTCTTCGCCTCTTCGGAAGGTCCAACAATGATGATACTACAGTACACATTATGCTTCTGGCAATCTGACACCGATTGAACTGCTGCACGTCCACCGTGAGGGCGAGGGCGAGGGCGAGGGATTGGGAGAGGGAGAGGGCGCTGTAGTCAAAACCCTCTCCTCGTCTTGCGAACCACCGCACGCGTGGGCGAGGGAGAGGCGTAGTAAGCAAGCTTCTCCTCATTCGGTGAGTTGACGGGACACATCAAAGCAGTACTAGTACTAGTCCATACTGCGTCCTTTCTGGTTAATAAGGCTTAATTTGAAACGAGAAAAATACACTGGCGGTCAACGTATGTAACAATACGCTCTTTGTATAGTTTTGCGGTGATTATACGATCACCAGCTCATCGTAGAGCACCGTATTGCACCCTACTGACCGGCCACATAGTCGACATGGCACTTTTTTGACTGGTTAAATTGTCACCTGGTTTCTGGGTCCCACCTGTCAATTGGCAGAGCAAAGGAAACTGCTAAAAACAAAGAGTGTAGTACATCTACACTTCCAATTCATTTAGCCTTTAATCTAAATCGATATTGATTGACTAATGCACCAACTTGTGCTCTAGGTATAGGCTACGTGTCTATTCTTAATTACAGCATGCAACGACCTTCATTTAATCCTCTTCTCTCAATGGTCGCATGCACACATAAGTCTGCTACTTTTGGGCGTTAATTATGCCCTGGTCAATGTGTAAATCTCTAAATGTATAGTCTTTCATGGATGTAGGGAGTAGGTTGAGCACTTGAGCATGAGCGTGTGTGTTGCATCATGTGCTATGTGCCGCATGGGTGCGTGAGTGTTGCGTGCGTCCATGTGTACGTGTGAGTGTTGCATCTTGCATGCATGCATGCATGCATGGGGCTTACTCCCTCCCATTGACATGTTCATATTTCAAGCTTCCTCTGTTCCCTCCATATGGTGATACTCCCTCTGTTCCCAAATACAAAGTAAAATCCTCCCTCTGTTCCCAAATACGGAGTATTTGTCTTTCTAGAGATTTCAACAAGTGACTACGTACGGAGCAAAATGAGTGAAGTGAGCGTAGAGGCATAGGGATAATGTAGAAAGGAAGTCTTCGCGATCCATTATTCCCATCTCAGTCAGAGAGAACTATTCAACTAGTCTTCGCAGTGAAGTGACAATACACGCTGCAGAAGATGGGACACTTAATTAATAAGCTGAACCAGCGTGTTGGTGTTACTAAATCAGCCTTACCCAGTACTGCCATCATGTTTGCCAGTAGAGCACGCTTCTGTCCTCCATTAACTAAAATATGGGCCCTCTTGTGGTAGACACATATGTCATCGGTGTAACTATTTACACTTCGAAGGACGATATATCCTGGTAGTAGTAGTAGAATTGAGGTTTAATGCACTTTCTACCCCGTCTTCCACTCTTCTTCCTCCTCTCTTCTTCTTCCTCCTCTCTTCCCCATCGTCGGCCGCACACCATTTGCCCCCGCTCTCTGCTCGCCCGCCCGCGCTATCTTCCTTGGTCGCTCGCGCGTACCATATCCCCCCGCTCACTGCTCGTCCACACGAGGAGAAGCTTCTTCGCTTTCCCACCCGAATCCACTTCCTCGTTGGCTCGCAGGCACCGAAAACCCCAATGGCAGAACCAACTAACACGCAGAGCCGCGATTGGAATTCCCTCCCCGATGTTCTCTTGGAGCAGATCTATAATTGTATGGACCTACTCAGCACCGTCCGTCTGGCCGCATGCTCGGTGTCTTTGTACCATCTACTCGTCTGCAACTGGCCGGCTCTTTTCAAGACACCCTGCTTGCTGATGGCCGATCCTCGCAGGTGGCCTAGACACCAACTTGACGATCCTACGGAGGTTGCCGTGGTGCCCCTCGACATGCTACCAGTACCCGTCCACCTGTCCTTCATTCGCGGCCACTATTGGGCGGGCATGAATGCCAACTGGATCGTCCTCATCCACCAATCCGGTAGTACGTGGCTTCTCATGGATATCTACACCCAGCGAGAGATCACCCTTCCATCTTTGGATACCGCCGCCATCGAGCCTCGCGGCCCGCCGGACACTCCTGCCTACTACGCATGAGACGCGTCGAGCTTTTGGCTCGACCTCTGTTTGCTTAAGGTTGTAATCTGCGAAGTGCCCACGCCATCAGAAGACTACATGGATTACAAGCTCATTGCCGTGTTCAACATGGGATTAGTCTATCTGGAATCCGGTCGCCATACATGGTTATGGCTCATCGTTTATCCTCTTTACCCAACACTTCTGTCTGATGCTATAGTGCACGATGGCATCGTTTATGCGGTCGATGCACAGACTGGTGGAATCTATCGTCGTGTAATTGTTCTATCTCATCTCATATTTACCTTAAGAATACGACTGCCTGTTCATTGTTACAAATTTAGAATATATAGTATTCCATAACCACATCATTGCTATATGTTCCTCTCATTTCCTAGATTTTTATGACCACACATGTTATTGTTAGAGTTGATATGAGAACAATTGGTATCTAATGATTGTTAGAATAGATATTATGAGTATAACCTCATGATTTCTATATGTTACTCTCATTTCTAGGATTTTTATAACAACACATGTTATAAAATAGAGTTGATATGATAACTATAGTAAGTGCTATGGTAGAATATGAGTAGGCCCTGTCAGATATGTTTTCCTCTCATTGTTACATGATGTTTGAACCATGATATATTAGTAGAATATGAAAGCCATTGGCTTATTTTTTTAACTTGGGGTATGATTATGACCACGGCATTGCAATTCTCTGTCTATGATATGTGTCACTGTTATAATAATCTTAATTCCAGACATACTATGAACATGATTGTTTATTTTTGTCCTTTTGGTCTCCAATTTTAATTGTTGCAGCAGACGCAAATACGCTGGCCTTCATGATTCCAGGACCTGGAATCATACCAGCCGATGGGTGGTGGTTTATCGCTCGTTCAGCGGACAGTGATCATTTGATGCTCATTTGCACGTACCAAAATGACCAAACCATTTCATCAAACCACATGTAGTACAATGCCTGGGGCGTTCGTGACATTGATGGTTATGGCTGCTTTGTGTTCGAGAAAGATCCCAGCTCCGTTGGGCCAGGCGTATTCAACTGGAGGTGGGTTTACAGCCTCGGCAACCACTCCATGTTCCTCGGGCTCAATTATCCGAACATTCAACCAATCATTGATCATATCACCGGTGATGATTACGTGCTATGCAACTTCCATTCGCCAGGGGGGACTGTGTTTACACATCATACCATGGGTTTCATGAATCACCATATCCAGAGATTCGTCGACACAGCTTGTTGCCAGATAATCTTCAGTGTGTGAAAGGCATCAAGCTTCCATGCGATGGATGGCTTTTGAAAACCCGACATGCGGCGATGTGGTTCATGCCAACAGCAAATATGCACAACTTGATTCGTACTGATATGTAGACTGAGCCATGTATTCTGCTGCTGTAGCATGACCCTCTTTTGTTGGATATTATGTACTGTTGTTAGTTTGAAGCACTCCTCTGGTTTGAAGGATAGATACCTTTCTGGGATCAAGTGCATCCTAACTCACCTGCGCAGGATGTACTGATAATGATGATGGAGATGTTGTGCAGTATATATATACATATATCACTTAGGCTTCAAGTGCGTACTTGTTAGTTAAACCTATATGGTTAAAATGTGACACTAAATACGACTAGTAAGTAGTACAGTAGCAGTAGTAGTATACGTCAGTCAAATTATTCATCATGCCCACACATTGAATTGACGTGACAACATGCTGCGTGTGAGGTGACACAAGAATCCCGGCGGCGTGTTCGGGTATTCTGGACTTGAGATTTGGAGTACCACTTATCTGTCGAAATCTTTCATCATTCACATAAAACAGTCGATTGATCATACATTGAGTACCATATAACTGGAATTAACCCATGCAAGTCGAAGAAGGATTGGCCGGTGCTGCCGCCTGGCATCAAGTTCGATCCCACGGATCTGGAGCTGATCGAGCACCTTGAGGCCAAAGTGAGTGCAGACAGCGCGAGATCTCACCCTCTCATCGATTTGTTCATACCAACCATCGACAGCGAGCACGGCATATGCTACACCCATCCTAAGAAACTTCCAGGTAAGACACCGATCGGTCGTCTACTTGCACAAACATATTCCTTTGTTTATAGCTCTATTTTTCTTTTTAGACGCAGACCTGGTGAAGCAATTGCAATTTGACAGTTAATAAAAAGTGAAACAAGTGACTGCAACATGCCAAAGATGTTATGAAAATGCCAACTACGTACACTAAAACCTGTATTCGACAATACTACAGGTATCACACTGAGTGGCCTAAGCAAGCATTTCTTCCAGCACAATTCCATGGTGTTCAAAAGGGGCACGTGGACGCATCGCAAGGCACAGTCGGAGTGCGGCATGCACGCGATGTGGTAAAACACTGGCAATACCTTGCCGGTGATGGTTAACGGCCGGCAGATGGGCAGCAAAAAGGTTCTGGTGCTACACACCAACAAGAACTTCGACCAGCAGAGGACCAACTGGGTGATGCACTAGTACCACCTCGGGGACCTGGAGCAAGAGAAGGAGCTGGTCCTCTGCAAGATTTTCTACCAGACAAACACTAGGGCTAGGAGTAAAAAGATTATAAGTTAGTTTGGTATTGGTACTTGTACTACCTTGTCGTCGCAAGTTGGTATTGTTGTTAATGATCTTTTGGTATGAACTTGGCATTTGCTTCCAACCATCATGCCGAGGGTCGACGTGGATATAAAGCTGACCTGATTTTTATTTGATGGGTAGCATAAGCACCTGCCATTCGAATTCCCGGTTCTCCAAATTTTTCGAAACAAGTGCATGCTCTTATTATCACGATGAAAAAATAATATCCCTGCTGCATCCCAGTTATCAGTCTGTACTTGCAGAATTCTCTCGTTTATTGAGCACGTATATTGTTTTCTCAGGTCGAGCAAGTTTCAACTGGGCTGTATACTACCCAGGCTTGGTTTTGTTTTTAACAGGCGCAACCCATGACGACAACGGGGCACAAAGATCCAGTAGGTATCTACTGGCCTCTGGCCCGCCAGCGTTAGTTATATTTTGTCTTACAACATCCGCAGGCACTTTTTTTACTAAATCAAACACACAGCCCAGTTCTATTTTCCTCTTGAAACGCATGTCCTACATCCGTTTTCTAATCTCTACCTATAGTTTTACTAGTTCATATACGTATCATTATATTGAAAATACATAAATTCCCTTTTTATATTTACATCCTTATTTTTGTTGTTGTTTTCCCTCCTAGCGCTGATTTTTTACCACTGGTTTTCCCTTAAACTAACTCAATTGTCCCACGTCTTATTTGCTTACAAAAACAAAATGTTTTTTGGCAAATCAATAAGTTCTTAAATAATGTTTATCATTTCAGGATTACAAAAGTTCGGACTCCACCGAAATATGCAAAATAAGGTTGAACTTTTTGACCGTGGTCCTGGGCAGAAAATGGGTTGTAATAAATTACTTAAGAATTAGCAAATGGGCTGCAAATTATTAAAAAAATAGCAAATGTGCTCTATGTTGTCTGCCACAGATTTGGAGGCTGACTTGTGGGCCTACTAAGTCATGCATACACAAGGTTTATCAAAAAAGAAACTTAGTCAACAATCGACTCTACCATCGTCAGACCGTTAGATGTAAATCTAACGACAATCGTGCTTCTTCAGTCTCTGATCTTCCTGCCCCAGCCGCCCAAACCAGCGCCGTCGGAACCGCCTGCTCCTGCCTCCCATGGCCGGCTGTGCTGCCGGGCAGGCCTCACGTCCCCATCATATAATCGCATCCCTGGCTTGTCTATCCCTCTACTCACCCACACCTCCTGTTATTTTCCGGCGACGGCACCCGAACCAGTCAACCCTCATACTCTCCACCACGTGGGTAGCCACTGCCATGTCTTCCCCGGCTCCGTGTCATTCCCTTCGTAGGCCTCGCCGTCGTCCACCGCCCTAGTGCTCTTGGTGCGGCGTGGTCAATGTGGTCAACGAACGGCATCCATCGGAAGTGGACTGTACGTGGAGAGGCTGACAGCTGGGTCCACGGCCGCACACAAGGAAATGCCTCCTTATTACGTGCAAAATAATGATTCCTCCACCTAACATCTAGGACCCACCGGAAGGGCCTCTGTATTTCGCGAAAAAACATTCCCTCCGCTGACAGGTCGGACCCACCAACTATATCTTCGCATGCAAGGAAGTGCCTCCTTATTGCACACAAAAAAATGAATACCCCCTGCCATCTGGGACCCACCATAGTGGGAGGCTGACTTGTGGGCCTACTAAGTTGACAGGGACGGAGGGCTTTGTCAACTTAGTCAATATGAATGATTCTAGCTCCAGTGACCGTACGATGTCCATCCAACGACCTTAGTGCTTCTTCAACCTCTGGTCTTCTTGCTCCAGCCACCCAAAGCAGCGCCGGTCAGGCCGCCTGCTCCTGCCTCCCGTGGACGGCTGTGCTGCCGCTGAGGCCTCACCGCCCGATACTACTACAACCACTGGCCAGGACATCCCTCCACTCACCCACACCCCCTGTTATTCTGCGGCGACGGCAGCCTCACAGCGCAGCCGAACCAGTGAACCCTCGTACTCCTCTCTGCGTGGGCATCCATTGCCGCGTCTTCCCCGGCTCCGCGTCGTCCCCTTCCTAGGCCTCGCCGTCGTCCACCGCCTTGGTGCTCTCGGCGCAGCGTGGTCAATGTGGTCAGCGAACGACTTCCATCGGAAGAGTAATGTAAGTGGAGAGGCTGACAGCTGGGTCCATGGCCACAACCTAGTTTTTTTTTGTGATTTGCCAAGTAAGTCGCTTTGTCAGGCCTGTTGGGCTGCAAATCTTTCAAGACGAGGAGAGCTTCATTTGGCTGGCCGAGAAAATGGCCTATCAGTAATGAGAAATGGGTTGTACATTTTTAAAACACATCAAACTGGCAATTAGTTTCAAATTTCTTTTTTTTCCATTTCGAGATTTTAAATTGCATTGATTTTTATGTGTGGATAATTTGTTGGATTTTATACAGATATACATTTATTTTTAAAATCAGTTTGAATGTGACTCGAAATTTCAGGATTAAAAACAGTTCGGACCGCACCAAAATATGCAAAATTTTGTATAATTTTTTAACAGTGGCCACAATATGGCTTGTAATGCTAACAAAAAGAATATGGGCTCCAAAAAAACCTTAAGAATTAGCAAATGGGCTGTAAATTATTAGAAATAATGGCAGATGGGCTGTATGATGTTTTCGGCAGATTTGAGGCTTTCCTAAAAAAAGGTTGATGCACAAGTAGTGACTGTTGGATGTCCATCCAACGACCGTCGTGCTTCTTAAATCTCTGCTCTTCCTGCTCCAGCCGCTCAAACAAGCGCCGGCGGGACTGCCTGCTCCCTCCTCCCCGCGGCCGGCCGTGCTGCCACGCAGGCCTCACCGCCCCACTATACTCCCATCGCTGGCCTAGCCATCCGTCTACTCACCCACTCCCGATGTTATTCTCCGGCGACGACATGCGAACCAGTAAATCCTCGTACAGTTGTCGAGTCTTCCCTGCCTCCGTGTCGTTCCCTTCCTAGGCCTCGCCATCGTCCAGCGCCCTGGTGCTCTCGGCGCGGCCTGATCGATGTGGTCAATGACCGACATGCATCTGAAGTGGACTGTATGTGGAGAGGCTGACAGCTGGGTCCGCGGCCGCACGCAAGGAAATGCCTCCTTATTATGCGCAAAATAATGATTCCTCCACCTGACATCTGGGACCCACCGAAAGGGCCTCTGTATTTCGTGAAAAAAACATTACCGCCACTGACAGCTTGGACCCACCAGCTATATCTTCGCACGCAAGGAAGTGCCTCCTTATTACGCACAAAAAATGAATACTCCCCCTGCTAGCTGGGACCCAGTATAGTTGCAGGCTGACTTGTGGGCCTACTAAGTTGACGGGGACGGGGAGCTTTGTCAACTTAGTCAATATGCATGATTCTAGCTCCAGTGACCGTATGATGTCCATCCAACGGCCGTAGTGCTTCTTCAACCTCTTGTTTTCTTGCTCCAGCCGCCCAAACCAGCGCCGGTCGTGCCTTGTGCTCCTGCCTCCCATGGCCGGCTGCGATGCGGCAGAGGCCTCACCGCCCCCTACTACTCCCACCGCTGGCCAGGTCATCCCTCTACTCACCCACACCCCCTGTTATTCTGCGGCGACGGCAGCCTCACACCGCAGCGAAACAATGAACTCTCATACTCCTCTACGCGTGGGCATCCACTGCCGCGTCTTCCCCAGCTCCGCGTCGTCCCCTTCCTAGGCCTCACCGTCGTCCACCGCCCTGGTGCTCTCGGTGCGGCGTGGTCAACATGGTCAAGGAACGGCTTCCATCGGACGTGGACTGTACGTGGAGAGGCTGACAGCTGGGTCCACGGCCGCAGCAAGGAAGTGCCTCCTTATTACGCGCAAAATAATTATTCCTCCACCTGACAGCGGGGACCCACTGGATGGGCCACCGTATTTCGTGAAAAAACATTTCCCCCTAACTGCTGGGACCCACCAGCTACATCTTCGCACACAAGGAAGTGCGTCCGAGCAAAAAAATGATTTGTCCCCCTGACTGCTGGGACCCACCAGCTACATCTTTGCACGCAAGGAAGTGCCTGACAGTCGAGACCCACCTGGTCGAAGCGTATGTAGCGTTGTCATTCTGGTCGCGAATGTGTACGTACATACTGGTCGATGTAGAGGCGCGCACGTGTCGTAGTAGAGGCGGGCACGTAGCATGTACACGTAGATACAACGACCTGTGTGCAAGAAAGAAAATACGGCCACGTACGTACATATGGGCAGGGTCTCAAACGCCTACTCGCGCATACGTACGGCCAGGGCTCGTGTACATGGCTGGGTCGGAACGGAGAAACAGGGTCATCGTCGTGTTCATGGGGAGCCAACCGGCTGGGTCGGAACGGAACGCGTCGTCGTGTTCATCGGGTGGGCTTGGACGGAACATCCGATAGAAACGAGGCCTGGCATATCGCAGAACGAAGGAAACGGCCTTGTGTTTGACCGGCCACATTCAAAACAGGATCCTATTCATCGGGAGGGGTCTGGCGTACCACAAAACGGAGGAAGCGGACCTCCTACGGTCGAAACAAGGGTCCTGATGATCGGGGGGGTGTGGCGTACCGCAAAATGGAGGTAACGGACTTGTGTTGGAGTGCTACAGTCGAAACAGGGGTCCTTTTCATCAGGAGGGGTGTGGCGTACCGCAAAACGGGACTCCACGAGATACTGTTTATCTCCACCATCGACCCCCTCCAGCCTCCACGGGCTACTGTTCATCCACCGTCGACCTCCTCCAGCCTCCACCTCCGACTGTTCATCCACGGGCTCCTGTTCATCCAGCCTCCACCGCGCGCTACTCCACCGGCTACTGTTCAACCAGCCCTTTCCACGGGCTCCTATTCAACCACTCCTCCACGGGCTACTGTTCATCCAGCCCTCCACCGTCTACTGTTCATCCTGCCCTCCATGGGGTGGTCCTGTTCATCCAGCCCTCCATGGGGTCCTATTCATCCAGGCCCAACCGGCTCGATCGATCGGGGTCCTGTTCATCCAGCCCCAACCAGCTCGATCGATCGGGGTCCTGTTCATCCAGAGGCAACACCATGGGGTCCTGTTCATCCACCCCACCGGGAACTGTTCATCCAAACCCCCCAGCAACGCTCACTGTTCATCCAGAGGCAACACCACGGGGTCCTATTCATCCACCCCACTGGGAACTGTTCATCCAAACCCCCCAACAACACTCACTGTTCATCCAGAGGCAGCATTGATCGGCTTCAGTTAGCAGCAGTAGCGAAGGAATCGCTCGATCGGGTTCAGTTAACACCCATCGATCGATCGCTCGGGTTCAGTAACGCGTAGCCTGCAGTGCAATCGCTCGGGTTCAGTTAGAGCCCAACGCCTCACACCACGCGCGCGCGTGTACGAGAGAGACTCGCATCGCTCGACCCCGACCACCCACCGTAATCGGGAGCACCCTGATATTTTCCTCGCCCTCACTTCTACCATGGTTTTTCCATCATGGACGGCCCAAAGAATGTCATGCAGCTACGTCTCCGGCCCGCCCAGGACGAAAAGCCCATTTTCTGTCATGATTTTTTGTCATAGAAGTAGGACCCCACCACATCTATGATGATACTGTGTTTTGTCACAATTATTGTCATAGAAGTGTCATAAGTATGACATAATTTTTTTTCGTTCGGCCCAAAATGTCACAGATGTGTCTTTTTTTGTAGTGGTAACACAAGCAAGAACCCTTTCTTTGACTGATCCATTTTGAACTTCTTCAAAACTTTATCAAGGTATGTGCTTTGTGAAAGTCCAATTAAGTGTCTTGATCTATCTCTATAGATCTTGATGCCTAATATATAAGCAGCTTCACCGAGGTCTTTCATTGAAAAATTCTTATTCAAGTATCCTTTTATGCTATCCAGAAATTATGTATTATTTCCAATCAACAATATGTCATCCACATATAATATTAGAAATGCTACAGAGCTCCCACTCACTTTCTTGTAAATACAGGCTTCTCCAAAATTCGATATAAAACCATATGCTTTGATCACACTATCAAAGCGTATATTCCAACTCCGAGAGGCTTGCACCAGTCCATAAATGGATCGCTGGAGATTGCACACTTTGTTAGCACCTTTTGGATCGACAAAACCTTCTGGTTGCATCATATACAACTCTTCTTTAAGATATCCATTAAGGAATGCAGTTTTGACATCCATTTGCCAAATTTCATAATCATAAAATGCGACAATTGCTAACATGATTCAGACAGACTTAAGCATCGCTACGGGTGAGAAGGTCTCATCGTAGTCAACTCCTTGAACTTGTCAAAAACCTTTCGCAACAAGTCGAGCTTTGTAGACAGTAACATTACCATCAGCGTCAGTCTTCTGCTTGAAGATCCATTTATTCTCTATGGCTTGCCGATCATCGGGCAAGTCAACCAAAGTCCACACTTTGTTCTCATACATGGATCCCATCTTAGATTTCATGGCCTCAAGCCATTTCGCGAAATCTGGGCTCATCATCACTTCCACATAGTTCGTAGGTTCGTCATGGTCAAGTAACATGACCTCCAGAACAGGATTATCGTACCACTCTGGTGTGGATCGTACTCCGGTTGACCTACGAGGTTTGGTAGTAACTTGATCAGAAGTCATGATCATCATCACTAACTTCCTCACTGATTAGTGTAGGAATCACTAGAATTGACTTCTGTGATGAACTACTTCGAATAAGGGAGAATGTACAATTACCTCATCAAGTTCTACATTCCTCCCACTCACTTCTTTCGAGAGAAACTCCTTCTCTAGAAAGGATCCATTCTTAGGAATGAATATTTTGCCTTCAGAACTGTGATAGAAGGTGTACCCAACAGTTTCCTTTGGGTATCCTATGAAGACACATATCTCCGATTTGGGTTCTAGCTTATCAGGTTGAAGCTTTTTCACATAAGCATCGCATCCCCAAACTTTAAGAAACGACAACTTGGATTTCTTGCCAAACCACAGTTCATATGGTGTCATCTCAACGGATTTAGAGGGTGCCCTATTTAACGTGAATGCAACCGTCTCTAAAGCATAACCCCAAAACGATAGCGGTAAATTAGTAAGAGACATCATTGGTCGCATCATATCTAATAAAGTACGGTTACGATGTTCGGATACACCATTATGCCGTGGTCTTCTAGGTGGCGTGAGTTGCAAAACTATTCCACATTGTTTCAAATGAAGACCAAACTCGTAACTCAAATATTCACCTCCACGATCAGATCATAGAAACTTTATTTTCTTGTTACGGTGATTTTCCACTTCACTCTGAAATTCTTTGAACTTTTCAAATGTTCCACTTATGTTTCATCAAGTAGATATACCCATATATGCTCAAATCATCTGTGAAGGTCAGAAAATAACGATGCCCGCCGTGAGCCTGAACACTCATCAGACCGCATACATCACTATGTATTATTTCCAATAAGTCAGTTGCTCGCTCCATTGTTCCGGAGAACGGAGTGAGGGAGTCCTGGATTAGGGGGTCTCCGGACAGGCGGATTATATCCTTTGGCCGGACTGTTGGACTATGAAGATACAAGATTGAACACTTCGTCCCGTGTCCGGATGGGACTCTCCTTGGCGTGGAAGGCAAGCTAGGCAATACAAATATGTAGATCTCCTCCCTTGTAACCGACCTTGTGTAACCCTAGCCCCCCCTCCGGTGTCTATATAAACCGAAGGGTTTAGTCCGTAGGACAACATACAATCATACCATAGGCTAGCTTCTAGGGTTTAGCCTCTACGATCTCGTGGTAGATCAACTCTTGTAATACTCATATCATCAAGAACAATCGAGCAGGACCTAGGGTATTACCTCCTTCAAGAGGGCCCGAACCTGGGTAAACATCGTGTCCCTTGTCTCCTGTTACCATCCGCCTTAGACGCACAGCTCGGGACCCCCTACCCGAGATCCGCCGGTTTTGACACCGACATTGGTGATTTCATTGAGAGTTCCACTGTGTCGTCATCATAAGGGGGGATGGCTCGTCTCGTTGTCAAGGACAACATCACTTCCGGGGGAGCCCTGGCTGTAGGCCAAACTCTCCGACTAGGTGGCTTCGTCATGACCACCCGCTCGGCCGCTGCGCCAACGATGACTTCTCGGGTCATCGAAAATAGCCTCCACATCGTCTCAAAATTCGCCGAGTAGCTGGATCCAATGGTGCTCTCCTCTTTGAACAAGCTCTTGGATCGCATCGTCGCTCTGGGAGTCGCTACGGACTACGATCGGACCGGGCTTAAACCCGACCAAAGGGAGATTAACTCTCCGCCGGTAACCCATCAAATAGCGGTGGTGGAGGAGCAATGCGGCGGTTCTCCCTCTATCCCGAGGACGAACTATGTCCGGATTCCCGAGCTCTCCGAGCCGGATACCTGCTCACGGGAGGACATCGCCCTAACCCTGAACCTAGAATCAGGTCGCATACTGAACCCGCGGAGCAACATCCCAGATTCCGAACTTCCAAGATCGGAAACTCCCCTGCCCCAGGATCTCAGATTGGGTCAAGGTATGGACTTAAATCCACCCACCCACCCAGATTCAAACGATCTTTCCCACATTAGGCAAGCACCCCAAGAGACAGTATCACTATTGGGCCAGATTCCTCCTTGTGATGAACAAGGTCAAGGACTGTCACGAGGAAGACGCAATTTCATTATTTTGCAACAATTGAATGGATAAGGGAATCCTCAACGCCATAAGTCGCTGTAACATAGCACACTTCACCGACTTGGCGGCCATAGTACGGAAATATTGTGCGATGGAAAGCGCCTGGAAAACCCAAACACAATTTTGGGATAATCCGGCTCTGGCAAAACCCCCAGTCCGAACTAAAAGGGTGCACTCTCATAAGTCGCCTGACTCAATTAGAAAGAAGCAAAAGCCCACTACAGGGCGTGGAACCGTATTGGAGGGATGGCTTAACGGGCCCTGCAAAATTCATAGTACATCGGATACCATACCAACAGATAGCCTTAGAGCATGTTGGGTACTCCGGCACGTGGCCAAGGGCGGTGAGGATCTCCTCATCCAAAACACCCCAGAGCACCTTCCCGTGGATAACAATATAGTATTGACAGTCTTCGAGACCTTCGCCTCAAATAATGGGCGTAAGCGAACGCTCCGCAGCCTGGCCGAAGTCTACCACGTGGCAGAAATAAATCCATGGAGCGACACGGCTATCACTTTCAATGCCAGTGACGAACCTAAATTCTGAACAGCCCGAGCACCAGCCGCTTTGGTCCTCAGTCCAATTGTGGACGGCTTTCGGCTCACTAAAGTACTCATGGACGGCGGCAGTGGATTAAACCTCATTTATGAGAAGACTCTTCAAAAAAATGGAAATAGACAACAACCGTATTGAGCAAAGCAGCACGACCTTCCGGGGAATCATCCCCCGTTGGGAGGAACGTTGCGCTGGGAAAATCACACTAGATGTGGTATTCGTCACTCCGGAGAATTACATGTCCGAAGAAATCACATTCCAAGTGGCCCCATTTAGTAGCGGATACCACGCCCTTCTAGGGCGGGAGGCATTCACGATTTTTCAAGCCATACCCCATTACGGCTACATGAAGCTCAAAATGCCTGGACCCAATGGAATCATCACTCTAGCTAGTGATCCGGACATAGCACTCCGCGCCGAGAACAAAACAGCCGCACTGGCCCTCGAGGCATTATCCGTAGCCCTTGTGGCGGAGGAATTAACCGTGCTGCGCTCCACAGTGAACAGGGACGACGTGATTCTAGACAAAAGATCCAAGTCCACCTCCTTTAAACCAACGGATGAAATAGTAAAATTCCAAGTCCATCCAACGGACTCCACAAAAACAGGATCCATTAGGGCACAGCTAAACCCCGCCGTAGACGTCGCACTACAGGAGTTCCTGCGCAAGAATTGGGACATCTTCGCCTGGCATCCTTCAGACATGCCAGGAATCCCACGCAGGCTGGCCAAGCATAGCCTTAACATTCTAAAAGGATTCAAGCCGGTCAAGCAGACTCTCCGGCGTTTCTCCAAACTAAGCATCCGGAATGGCTAGCAAACCTAGTGATGGTGCCAAAGAAGGACAAATCCTGGCGCCTATGCATCGACTTCAAGGACCTTAATAAGGCTTTCCCAAAGGATCCCTTCCCCCTCCCTCGCATCGATCAAATTATCGACGCTACCACAGGACACGACTCATTGTGCTTCCTTGACGCATACTCCGGTTACCACCAAATTAAGATGGAGGAGTCCGACCAAGCCGCAACGGCATTTATCACTCCATATGGCCCCTTCTATTTTAACACAATGCCCTTCGGGCTCAAAAACGCCGGCGCAACGTATCAGCGCATGATTCAGACATGTCTGGAAAAGTAGATCGGAAAAATTGTGGAGGCATACGTCGACGATGTGGTCGTTAAAACCAGACACTTCGACTCCCTAATAGACGACTTGAGGCTCACGTTCGACAATCTTCGAACATACGACATTAAGCTCAATCCGGGAAAATGCGTTTTCGGCGTACCCGCCGGAAAGCTCCTAGGCTTTATCGTCTCCAGCAGAGGAATTGAAGAAAATCCGGCCAAAATCTAGGCTCTGTCGCAGTTGGCTATCCCAACTGACCTCAAGCAAATCCAGAAGTTAACTAGATGTGTGGCGGATTTAAGCCCCTTTATCTCCCGACTAGGAGAAAAGGCACTCCCCTTTATCGCCTTCTCCGATGCACCAAACACTTTGAGTGGACGGACGCAGCCACGGCCGGACTGGAATAAATAAAAGCCATCCGGTCCACCAACCCAATCTTGGCCACGCCAAATGTTGGGGAACCAATGCTATTATATATAGTGGCAACTCACCAAGTTGTAAGCGCAGTGCTCGTTGTCGAACGAGAGATGGATGGATATAAATTCCCACTTCAAAAGCCAGTATATTATGTATCCACCATCCTCACTCCATGCAAATCACGGTACCCACATTATCAAAAGATAGCATACGCGGTATTCATGGCATCCCGGAAATTACGACACTACTTTCAAGAGTGTTCAATTACGGTGGCCTCCGAAGTACCACTCAATGACATAATAAACAACCGCGATGCCACGGGCCGGATTGCCAAATGGGCTATCAAGATCCTCCTGTTCGACATAACATATAAACCACGGCGAGCCATTAATTCGCAAGTACTGGCCGATTTCGTAGCCGAATGGACAGAAGCCGAACTCCCTAAAGAGTACGACGCATACTCCAATTGGATCATGCACTTCGACGGCTCTAAAATGTTGGCTGGTCTGGGGTCTGGCGTCTTCCTGATGTCCCCCACCGGAGATATAGTGCAATACGTACTCCAAATACTATATACAGACTCCAACAACGCATCTGAATACGAGGCCCTGTTACACGGTCTCTGGATGGTAGTTTCTATGGGCA
This sequence comes from Triticum urartu, assembly GCF_003073215.2. Taxonomy (NCBI): domain Eukaryota; kingdom Viridiplantae; phylum Streptophyta; class Magnoliopsida; order Poales; family Poaceae; genus Triticum; species Triticum urartu. The sequence continues at coordinate 240,033,897 of NC_053028.1, read as the reverse complement.
TTCAATGCCTGGAGGTGCATGCGGACTCGAACCTCGCAATATCCCAAATAAATGGAGATTTTGATGCCAAGGATCCGAAAATGGCAGCATATCGCAACGCCATCCTCAAAATGTCAGCTTGGTTCGAGGGGCTTGAATTCCACCATGTGGCTCGGGAAAACAACCAGGCGGCGGACATCCTCACCCGTATCGGCGCTAAACGCGACCCTGTACCACCTAACATCTTCCTGGAAAAACTGTTTAAACCACCTGTGGTATGGGAAGGGGACACCGGCAACAATAGTCCGGACCTGACCACAACCCTAGATACCGAACACTCTAACACAATCGGAGGCTCTGCCATCGAAATAACACCTTCAGCCCATGTAATAATGGCCATCATCGCCCCGTGGACAGAACCATTCCTGGCCTACCTAACCAGGTAGGAACTACCCAAGGACCAAAATGAGGCACGCTGCATAGTGTGGCAATCTAAAGACTACAAGGTCCACGAGGGAGAGCTTTATAAGAAAAGCACTACCGGAGTCCTTCAAAGGTGCATCTCCGAAGAGGAAGGGCGAAAGCTTTTGGCAGAAATCCATGCCGGACTCGGCGGCCATCACGCCGTAGCCCGGGCCCTTGTAAGCAAGGCCTTCCGTACAGGTTTCTATTGGCCGACGGCCCGGGCAGATGCGCAGCATCTGGTCCAGCATTGCGTCGGTTGCCAGCTCTTTGCAAACCAAAGCCATATGCCGCCTACCGCTCTCCAAACAATCCCCATTACTTGGCCCTTTGCGGTCTGGGAGCTTGATATGGTCGGACCCCTTAAAGGGGGAACCCATAAGAAAAAATACTTACTGGTCATGGTGGATAAATTCACCAAATGGATAGAAGCCAAACCTGTCAAAACGGCTGAATCCGGACCAGTGATAGACTTCATATCCGTGGTCGTACACCGTTATGGCGTTCCTCACAGCATCATCACTGACAACGGCACGAACTTTACAACCGATGAAGTAAAACTTTGGTGCAGCAACATGGGCATCAAGCTCGATTATGCTTCTGTCTATCACCCGCAAACTAACGGTCAAGTCGAGCGAGCGAATGGTCTTATCATGAGCGGCATTAAGCGCAGATTAGTGTGGTCCGTAAAGGAATCAAACACGCACATGGTAGAGGAGCTCGACTCCGTACAATGGGGGGTGTGGACCACGCCGAATTGCACTACCAGATACACACCGTTTTTCCTGGTTTACGACGCAGAGGCGGTTTTGCCTTGTGATATAACTCGTGACTCACCTCGGGTGCGCATGTACGAAGAAAAAGAGGCCGAGCTTGATCAGCAGGACAGTTTGGACGCCCTGGAGGAGGAGCGCGACGTGGCAAAAGCCCGTTCCGCATTCTATCAGCAACAAGCTCGAAGGTATCCAAGCAGAGAAGTACGGGCCAAAACCTATAACATTGGCGAACTAGTTCTACGCCTGCCGGAGAATAAAAAGAACAAGCTCAAGACCAAATGGGAAGGTCCCTTCATTATTGACCAGGTTCTGACCGGCGGAGTGTACCGTCTGCGGGATGCATCGGATAATCGACTCGAGCCAAACCCATGGAACGCCACCAGATTCTGAAGATTCTATGCCTAGCGCCGGACTCCATGTTCTTCTCCTCACCTCCATCAATTTTTGCATGTCTTTCTTTTACCTCTTTCTCTCCTTTTTTTATTCTCTTCAAGGCCCTAAAGGGCTAAACTTGTGTCTTGGTTACACAATCTTGACGCACTAGCCGCGCTCATTATACCTGGGGGCTTCTTATACAGAAGCTTAATCTAATCATTTTTCCGGGCTTTATGCCCCGCACATGTGTTATTCTTACGCATGTACCTTTTTTCACCATTATATGCATCGATATGACTTAAGATTTGGCCAAGCTGGGTTGCCTGGCTCTTGTATTTATGCCCTACCTTCCCGTTAATTCGGCTAGGGCATAAGGGGAGCACCTCTGCGATTGTTACTGCCGGGTCAGCCGGATGTGTACCTCAGACTGGGTGAAGCCGAAAGCTAGCGTTCTTAAGAGAATATTCGGTCAGTGAATAAAACATGACTTTTATTTAAATTTGACACATGCCCCTAGATGTTTATAGCCTGCGTCTCTTCTCGCAGTTCAGACATGCACATTAGGGCATGCCTACCCAGGGAAAGGAACCCTTAACGGAACTATTCTCCCTGGAAGATGTTTCTTACTACCCATGTAATATAACAAAGCTAGTTGGGTACTTGTCTGTTCAAGCACTTATGACCCCTACTCCTGGTTTCCGTGCATACCCTGGTTTTTACATAACCGAGCGGGTATTCAGATACACTCCGGACTATCGGGTCCAGAGTCGAAGCGAAAAGGTCCGCCATGACAAATGATTTACAATCCGGCTAGGGACATTACATATGTCACTTGAAGTACACAGTCGCTAAGACTAATTTAATTCTTCTTCTACACCATCCAACAGGCTGTCTAGCCTACAATCCTGTTGGGAATACTTTGCGGCTAATTCTACTTGATCATACACTAAACTAACCGGGATCTCTTTCCCATCGGGCCCCACAGGTCCAACCTCGGCCATGTGGTTTGGGTCCGCTTTGGTATATCGTGTCTTCACCATAGCCCAGGCTTCCCTTGCACCTTGTCGGCCGGCTGATATCTTCCATAATCGGAAGCGCCGCTGCGCTCCCTTGAGCTTCTCTATAAGCTCCCCCATGCCTCCTGGCGGGGACGCGGATGGCCACAAGGCTTAGGCAATACCCTGCATCACCTGCCGAACTTGCTCGTGTAGTTGTGAGAGCTCTGGTAGAAGATCACCCGAAGACCCAGGCATCTCTTCCGTGGGATGACTCGTCAGCATACCTGCAGACATAACTATGTTAGCCGACTTCTTCGTCGAACTCCTTTAAAAGTTCGTTCAAGCAGTTACTAAAAATGCCGCGCCGAAGCCGTTTATTCTCCTTCACAGAGTCCGCAAGCTGGGCTCAGACATCTTTTAGTTCCACACCCAGCCGGATATTGGCGTCTTGGAGATTATTTTTCTCCTTCTTGACTCATGTAAGCACGCGCTCGCCAGCATTTAGCTGTCGATCAGCACGTGCCGCATTCACCGCCACGGCCTCCGGATCCACTCCGGGGCCACCTGCAACATCTATTATTAGATTTGCATACATGCCGCATACTACCTGGTACCCGTATTCTTTGCAATGGAAACAAGTGTTACCAGAGGGACCCTTCTCGGACACCTTCAACGCGGCAACAGCGGCCCCTAGCTGGGCCTTGCACTCTTCCAGCTCTTGAGACAATTGGGAATTCTTCTCTATAAGAACCTGCACAAATAATGATCCTTAAATCAGTTGCGTCAAGTGTTTCAAGTCTCAGGGGCTACTGATACATATAATCGTCAGATTTGCTTACCCATATATCCCTTACATACTGGTCCGTGGCTCTGGCTAGACCTTTTTGAGCAGCACGGATGTACACGTCTCCAGAATTGAAGGCATCAAATGCCTCTGGTGAGAAACAAGCTTCACGAAGTACGGCCCGACGACGCCTATGATTCATGGCGCTCTCCACTTTGAAATTTGTAGCGGATAGTCTGTCCGCATCCTCTGTAGGAGGAACATCCGACGTCTGCCCCGTGTTAGCTTCCGCCTCTATGTCCGGCCCTGGAGCCCGACTAGTGGAGGCGTTATCGGCAGCCTCTCCGGATATAGTCAGGTGAGCAATTTTTCTACTAGGAAACATGTACGTCATTATATTTTAAGAAAGACGACAACCATGAAGCGAGGTTTTGTGTCATACCTTTGCGCCGCGTCTTTGTCCTGACCGCCTTCCTTTTTGGCCTACCCAGCTTCGGTGCCCCTTGTTGGCGAGTTGCTGCGGATTCGGCATGGCATCCCGAATGCCTTCCCTGTAAAACACCATATGTGTACGGTAGGTGAAGTGCATAAAAGGGGATCCTTTTTGGGAGTTGGGATTTTGGTTTTTCTTACGTGTGACGCAGGGAGTAGTCCAGGATAGTCGACCGTTATGGCCACCATGGCGTCATCGCAGCTCAATTGATAGTATTGCCTGTCTATCAGCTCCACGAATATGTCCGGATCCTCTTCGAGTCCGGGATCGAGGGCCCGGCTAGGGTCCTCCGGTTGTGGAGGTGGGCTGTTGACCTCCCTTACAGCTTTTCGCAGTTCCTGCCGTGAAATGGCAAGGTGAGTATCTACGACAAAGAATGCGGGAAGGTTGGGAGTAAAGAGGTACAACTCACCCAGCTTGGAGGGCTGTACATGGAGAATCCATCCTGTGGCTTGATATGGATGAACTCCTCTTCCTCTCCCTTGAACAACTCGGACAGAATTTTTGCTAAAGCAGCAGCGGAGTCTAGTCCCTTACGCCCGCAACGGGTGGCATCATCTTCCCCATTAAAACACCATAGGGGGTGCCCATGATATTGAAGCGGATGCACCCCCCGCATTATGCATATTGACATAACCTCGATTATTGTCAATCCTGATTGAGCCAGCGCTTTAATCCGGTTCATCAGGTAAAGGACTTCTCTGTTGTCTTCCTCCTGGGGGCTCCGTGGGCGCCAGCTTCGGGGTTTTCTTTAGAGGAGCATTGTTGAACTCAGGAAGACCCCGCCGAACAGGGTCTGGAAGGGGGACGTCCTCCATGTAAAACCACTCCGAAGGCCAGTCTTCGGACGTCTTCTTCGGAGTACCGGACAGGTATCCGGTCTCGGCGATGCGCCATATTTCGGCTCCGCCCACTTGACAAAGTGACCCCTTCTGTGTGTGGGGCACAAGGCAGAATAGCCTTTTCCACAGCTCGAAATGAGTCGCGCAGCCCAGAAACAGCTTACAAAGGGCAACTTAACCAGCGATGTGTAATATGGAAGCAGGGGTGAAATTATGCAACTGGAGGCCGTAAAACTCCAGGAGCCCATGGAGGAACGGATGAATTGGAAACCCGAGTCCCCTTAGTAGGTAAGGGACAAGGCATACCCGCTCCCCCTTGGAGGGATTGGGGAAGCTCTCCGCTTGCTCCCCGCCATTATAGGTGGCGCGCCCGGCTCGGACAGGGATCATATACGCTGGAGGGAGAAATCCCTAGGTCTGCAACTCTACTAATCGGCTGTGCAGGACGGAACACTTCTCCCAATCACCGGGCTTAGGGCTACGGGACCGAGAGGAGGAGCTGCGATGGCCGGCCATGATGGAATGGATTTTTCCAAGCGCGCTCCGATGGACTCTCGCCGTGGGAGGATGGTGTGGATTGGATCCAAGAATCCCCATCCTTTAATAGATGATTTATTTACCTAGCTAGGGGGCGAATGTAAAAATGCCCTGGCTCCTCGCATTCGCTTGACGCGTGGAAGATAGCTCTTATTGGGCGTAGAAGCCGAGAAGTCCAACATTTATGGGAGTCGTACACTACTTAGCAGATATTCAGGATTTGGAGAAGAACCCGCCTTGCAATGCCGAAGACAATACTGCGCATCGGACTCATCGTCATTGAAGCCTGGTTCAGGGGCTACTGAGGGAGTCCTGGATTAGGGGGTCTCTGGACAGCCGGACTATATCCTTAGGCTGGACTGTTGGACTATGAAGATACAAGATTGAAGACTTCGTCCCGTGTCTGGATGGGACTCTCCTTAGCGTGGAAGGCAAGCTAGGCAATACAGATATGTAGATCTCCTCCCTTGTAACCGACCTTGTGTAACCCTAGCCCCCTCCGGTGTCTATATAAACCTGAGGGTTTAGTCCGTAGGACAACATACAATCATACCATAGGCTAGCTTCTAGGGTTTAGCCTCTATGATCTCGTGGTAGATCAACTCTTGTAATACTCATATCATCAAGAACAATCAAGCAGGACGTAGGGTATTACCTCCTTCAAGAGGGCCCGAACCTGGGTAAACATCGTGTCCCTTGTCTCCTATTACCATCTGCCTTAGACGCACAGTTCGGGACCCCCTACCCGAGATCCGCCGGTTTTGACACCGACACGGAGTTTTAGTCATCTTGCCCATGAGGCATGGTTCGCAAGCATCAACTGATTCATAATCAAGTGATTCCAAAAGCCCATCAGCATGGAGTTTCTTCATGCGCTTTACACCAATATGACCTAAACGGCAGTGCCACAAATAAGTTGCACTATCGTTATTAGACTTGTATCTTTTGGTTTCACTATTATGAATGTGTGTATCACTACTATCGAGATTCAACAAAAATAGAGCACTCATCAAGGGTGCATGATCATAAAAGATATTACTCATATAAATAGAACAACCATTATTCTCTGATTTAAATGAATAACCATCTCGCATCAAACAAGATCCAGATATAATGTTCATGCTTAACGCTGGCACCAAATAACAATTATTCAGGTCTAAAACTAATCCCGAAGGTAGATGTAGAGGTAGCGTGCCGATGGCGATCACATCGACTTTGGAACCATTTCCCACGCGCATCGTCACATCGTCCTTAGCCAATCTTTGTTTAATCCGTAGCCCCTGTTTCGAGTTGCAAATATGAGCAACAAAACCATTATCAAATACTCAGGCGCTACTACGAGCATTAGTAAGGTACACATCAATAACATGTATATCAAACATACCTTTCACTTTGCCATCCTTCTTATCCGCCAAATACTTGGCGTAGTTCTGCTTCCAGTGACCAGTCCCTTTGCAGTAGAAGCACTCAGTTTTAGGCTTGGGTACAGCTTTGGGCTTCTTCCCGGGAATGGCAACTTGCTTACCATTCTTCTTGAAGTCCCCCTTCTTCCCTTTGCCCCTTTTATTGAAACTAGTGGTCTTGTTAACCATCAACACTTGATGCTCCTTCTTGATTTCTACCTCCGCATCCTTTAGCATTGCGAAGAGCTCGAGAATTGTCTTATCCATCCCTTACTTATTATAGTTCATCACGAAGCTTTTGTAGCTTGGTGACAGTGATTGAAGAACTATGTCAATGGCACTATCATCAGGAAGATTAACTCCCAGTTGAGTCAAGTGGTTGTGCTACCCAGACATTCTGAGTATATGTTCACTGACAGAACTATTCTCCTCCATCTTGCAGCTATAGAACTTATTGGAGACTCCATATCTCTTAATTCGGGCATTTGCTTGAAATATTAAATTCAACTCCTGGAACATCTCATATACTCCATGACGTTCAAAACGTCTTTGAAGTCCCGATTCTAAGCCGTAAAGCATGGCACACTGAACTATTGAGTAGTCATCAGCTTTGCTCTGCCAGACGCTCATAACATCTGGAGTTGCTCCTGCAGCGGGTTTTGCACCTAGTGGTGCTTCTAGGACGTAATTCTTCTATGCAGAAATGAGGATAATCCTCAAGTTACGGACCAACTCCGTGTAGTTGCTACCATTATCTTTCAACTTAGCTTTCTCTAGGAATGCATTAAAATTCAAGGGAACGGCAGCACGGGGCATTGACCTACAACAACATAGACATGCAAATACTATCAGGTACTAAGTTCATGATAAATTAAAGTTCAATTAATCATATTACTTAAGAACTCCCACTTAGATAGACATCCCTCCAGTCATCTAAATGATCACGTGATCCATATCAACTAAACCATGTCCGATCTTCACATGAGATGGAGTAGCTTTTGATACGTCTCCAACGCATCTATAATTTTTGATTGTTCCATGCTATTATATTATCAACCTTGGATGTTTTATATGCATTTATATGCTATTTTATATGATTCCTGGGACTAACCTATTAACCTAGAGCCAAGTGCCAGTTTCTATTTTTTCCTTGTTTTAGAGTATCGCAGAAAAGGAAAATCAAACGGAGTCCAATTGACCTGAAACTTCACGCAACTTATTTTTGGAAGGAAAGCAACCCGGGAGACTTGGAGTCCACGTAAAGGAAGCAACGAGGAAGCCACGAGGCAGGGGGCGCGCCCACCCCCCTAGGCGCGCCCTCCACCCTCGTGGACCCCTCGTGGCTCCCCTGACATACTTCTTCCGCCTATATATCTCCATATACCCTAAAACGATCAGAGAGCACGATAAATCGAGAGTTCCGCCGCCAGAAGCCTGTGTAGCCACTGAAAGCCAATCTAGACCCATTTCGGCACCCTGTCGGAGGGGGAATCCCTCTCTGGTGGCCATCTTCATCATCCCGGTGTTCTCCATGATGAGGAGGTAGTAGTTCTCCCTCGGGGCTGAGGGTATGTACGAGTAGCTATGTGTTTGATATCTCTCTCTCTCTCGTGTTCTTGAGGTGATACGATCTTGATTACTACAGACTGTTCTGTTTTTGACATATTCTATTTTCGATGTGTTGTTTGCTTATTTTGATGAATGTATGAGTAGTATCGGAGGGTATGAACCATAGATAAGTTGGAAGACAGTAGGTTTAACACCAATATAAATAAAGAATGAGTTCATTACAGTACCTTGAAGTGGTGTTTTGTTTTCTTTCACTAACGGAGCTTATGAGTTTTTTGTTAAGTTTTGTGTTGTGAAGTTTTCAAGTTTTGGGTAAAGATTCGATGGACTATGGAATAAGGAGTGGCAAGAGCCTAAGCTTGGGGATGCCCAAGGCACCCCAAGGTAATATTAAAGGACAACCAAGAGCCTAAGCTTGGGTATGCCCCGGAAGGCATCCCCTCTTTTGTCTTCGTTCATCGGTAACTTTACTTGGAGCTATATTTTTATTCGCCACATGATATGTGTTTTGCTTGGAGCGTCATTTTATTTTATTTTGTTTTGCTTGCTGTTTGAATAAAATATCAAGATCTGAAATTCTTAAATGTTAGAGAGTCTTCACATAGTTGCATAATTATTCAACTACTCATTGATCTTCACTTATATCTTTTGGAATAGTTTGCCATTTGCTCTAGTGCTTCACTTATATCTTTTAGAGCATGGTGGTGGTTTTATTTTATAGAAATAGATGAACTCTCATGCTTCACTTATATTATTTTGAGAGTCTTTAGAACAGCATGGTAGTTTTCTCTGGTTATGAATCTAGTCCTAATATGATAGGCATCCAAGATGGGTATAATAAAAACTTTCATATAAGTGCATTGAATACTAAGAGAAGTTTGATACTTGATGATTGTTTTGAGATATGGAGGTAATAATATCAAAGTCATGCTAGTTGAGTAGTTGTGAATTTGAGAAATGCTTGTGTTGAAGTTTGCAAGTCTCGTAGCATGCACATATGGTAAACGTTGTGTAACAAATTTGAAACATGAGGTGTTATTTGATTGTCTTCCTTATGAGTGGCGGTCGGGGACGAGCGATGGTCTTTTCCTACCAATCTATCCCCCTAGGAGCATGCGCATAGTGCTTTGGTCTTTGATGACTTGTAGATTTTTGCAATAAGTATGTGAGTTCTTTATGACTAATGTTGAGTCCATGGATTATACGCACTCTCACCCTTCCATCATTGCTAGCCTCTTCGGTACCGTGCATTGCCCTTTCTCACATTGAGAGTTGGTGCAAACTTCGCCGGTGCATCCAAAACCCGTGATATGATACGCTCTGTCACACATAAACCTCCTTATATCTTCCTCAAAACAGCCACCATACCTACCTATTATGGCATTTCCATATCCATTCCGAGATATATTGCCATGCAACTTTCCACCGTTCTGTTTATTATGACACGCATCATCATTGTAATATTGCTTAGCATGATCATGTAGTTGACATAGTATTTGTGGAAAAGCCACCATTCATAATTATTTCATACATGTCACTCTTGGTTCATTGCATATCCCGGTACACCGCAGGAGGCATTCATATAGAGTCATACTTTGTTCTAGTATCGAGTTGTAATCATTGAGTTGTAAATAAATAGAAGTGTGATGATCATCATTTTCTAGAGCATTGTCCCAAGTGATGAATAAAAAAAGAGAAAGGCCATAAAAAGGGGAGAATGCCCAAAAAAGAAGAAGAAGAGAAAGGCCATAAAAAAGAGAAGGCCCAAAAAAGGAGAGAGAAAAAGAGAGAAGGGACAATGCTACTATCCTTTGCCACACTTGTGCTTCAAAGTAGCACCATAATCCTCATGATAGAGAGTCTCTTGTTTTGTCACTTTCATATACTAGTGGGAATTTTTCATTATAGAACTTGGCTTGTATATTCCAACAATGGGCCTCCTCAAGTGCCCTAGGTCTTCGTGAGCAAGCAAGTTGGATGCACACCCACTTAGTTTCTTTTGTTGAGCTTTCATACATTTATAGCTCTAGTGCATCTGTTGCATGGCAATCCCTACTCCTTGCATTAACATCAATCGATGGGCATCTCCATAGCTCATTGATTAGCCTTGTTGATGTGAGACTTTCTCCTTTTTGTCTTCTCCACATAACCCCCATCATCATATTCTATTCCACCCATAGTGCTATGTCCATGGCTCGCGCTCATGTATTGCGTGAAGGTTTATGAGTTTGAGATAACTAAAGTATGAAACAATTGCTTGGCTTGTCATCGGGGTTGTGCATGATGAGAGCATTCTTGTGTGACGAAAATGGAGCATGACCAAACTATATGATTTTGTAGGGATGAACTTTCTTTGGCCATGTTATTTTGAGAAGACAGGATTTCTTAGTTAGTATGCTTGAAGTATTATTATTTTTATGCCAATATTAAACTTTTGTCTTGAATCTTATGGATCTGAATATTCTTGCTACAATAAAGAGAAATACATGATGAATATGTTAGGTAGCATTCCCCATCAAAAAATTTGTTTTTATCATTTACCTACTCGAGGACGAGCAGTAATTAAGCTTGGGGATACTGATGTGTCTCCAACGTATCTATAATTTTTGATTGTTCCATGCTATTATATTATCAACCTTGGATGTTTTATATGCATTTATATGCTATTTTATATGATTTTTGGGACTAACCTATTAACCTAGAGCCCAGTGCCAGTTTCTGTTTTTCCTAGTTTTAGAGTATCTCGGAAAAGGAAAATCAAACAGAGTCCAATTGACCTGAAACTTCACGGAACTTATTGTTTGGAAGGAAAGCAACCCGGGAGACTTGGAGTCCACGTAAGAGAAGCAACGAGGAAGCCACGAGGCAGGGGGGCGTGCCCACCTGCTCTCTGATCGTTTTAGGGTATATGGAGATATATAGGCGGAAGAAGTACGTCAGGGGAGCCACGAGGGGCCCACGAGGATGGAGGGAGCGCCCACCCCCTAAAACTATCTCCATATACCCTAAAACAATCAGAGAGCACGATAGATCGGGAGTTCCGCCGCCAGAAGCCTGTGTAGCCACCGAAAGCCAATCTAGAACCGTTCCGGCACCCTGTCGGAGGGGGAATCCCTCTCCGGTGGCCATCTTCATCATCTCGGTGTTCTCCATGACGAGGAGGTAGTAGTTTTCCCTCGGGGCTGAGGGTATGTACGAGTAGCTATGTGTTTGATCTCTCTCTCTCTCTCTCTCGTGTTCTTGAGGTGATACGATCTTGATGTATCACGAGCTTTGCTATTATATTTGGATCCTATGATGTTTCTTCCCCCCTCTACTCTCTTGTAATGGATTGAGTTTCCCCTTTGAAGTTATCTTATCGGATTGAGTCTTTAAAGATTTGAGAACACTTGATGTAGGTCTTGCCGTGCGTATCTGTGGTGACAATGGGATATCACGTGATTCACTTGATGTATGTCTTGGTGACCAAATTGCGGGTTCCGCCCATGAACCTATGCATAGGGGTTGGCACACGTTTTTGTCGTGATTCTCCGGTAGAAACTTTGTGGCACTCTTTGAGGTTCTATGTGTTGGTTGAATAGATAATCTGAGATTGTGTGATGCATATCGTATAATCATACCCACGGATACTTGAGGTGACATTGGAGTATCTAGGTGACATTAGGGTTTTGGTTGATTTGTGTCTTAAGGTGTTATTCTAGTACGAATTCTAGGGCTGTTTGTGACACTTATAGGAATAGCCCAACGGATTGATTGGAAAGAATAACTTTGAGGTGGTTTCGTACCCTATCATAATCTCTTCGTTTGTTCTCCGCTATTAGTGACTTTGGAGTGACTCTTTTTTGCATGTTGAGGGATAGTTATGTGATCCAATTATTTTATTATTGTTGAGGGAACTTGCACTAGCGAAAGTATGAACCCTAGGCCTTATTTCCTAGCATTGCAATACCGTTTACGCTCACTTTTACCATTAGTTACCTTGCTGTTTTTATAATTTCAGATTACAAAAACCTTTATCTACCATCCATATTGCACTTGTATCACCATCTCTTTGCCGAACTAGTGCACCTATACAATTTACCATTGTATTGGGTGTGTTGGGGACACAAGAGACTCTTTGTTATTTGGTTGCAGGGTTGCTTGAGAGAGACCATCTTCATCCTACGCCTCCTACAGATTGATAAACCTTAGGTCATCCACTTGAGGGAAATTTTCTACTATCCTACAAACCTCTGCACTTGGAGGCCCAACAACGTCTACAAGAAGATGGTTGTGTAGTAGACATCAGCTTTCAATGGTGAACATCACTATGTTGATCATATCTACTATATGATTCACGTTTGACCTTTCGGTCTCAGTGTTCCGAGGCCATATCTGCATATGCTAGGCTCGTCAAGTTTAACTCGAGTATTCTGCACATGCAAAACTGGCTTGCACCCGTTGTATGTGAACATAGAGCTTATCACACCCGATCATCATGTGGTGTCTCGGCACGACGAACTGTAGCAACGGTGCATACTCAGGGAGAACACTTATACCTTGAAATTTCAGTGAGGGATTATCTTATAATGCTACCGCCGTACTAAGCAAAATAAGATGCATAAAGGATAAATATCACATGCAATCAAAATAAGTGATATGATATGGCCATCACCATCTTGTGCCTTTGATATCCATCTCCAAAGCACCGTCATGATCACCATAGTCACCGGCTTGACACCTTGATCTCGATCGTAGCATCGTTGTCGTCTCGCCAACTATTGCTTCTACGGCTATCACTATCGTTTAGTGATAAAGTAAAGAAATTACATGGCCATTGCATTTCATAATAAAAGCGACAACCATAAGGCTCCTGCCAGTTGCCGATAACTTCTACAAAACATGGCCATTTCATACAACAATTTATATCTCGTCACGTTTTGACCATATCACATCACAATATGCCCTGCAAAAACAAGTTAGACGTCCTCTACTTTGTTGTTGCAAGTTTTACGTGGCTGCTACGGGCTTCTAGCAAGAACCGTTCTTACCTATGCATCAAAACCACAACGATTTTTCGTCAAGTGTGCTGTTTTAACGTTCAACAAGGACCAGACACAGTCAAACTCGATTCAACTAAAGTAGGAGAAACAGACACCCGCCAGCCACCTGTGTGTGAAGCACGTATGTAGAACCAGTCTCATGAACGCGGACATGTAATGTCGGTCCGGGTGCTTCATCCAACAATACCACTGAATCAAAGTAAGATGTTGCTGGTAAGCAGTTTGACTATTATCGCCCACAATTCTTTGTGTTCTACTCGTGCATATAACATCTACGCATAGACCTGGCTCGGATGCCACTATTGGGGGAACGCAGTATTTCAAAAAAAATTACCTTATGATCACGCAAGATCTATCTAGGAGATGCATAGCTATGAGCGGGGAGAGTGTGTCCACGTACCCTCATAGACCGAAAGCGGAAGCGTTTAGTAACGCGTTGATGTCGCCGAACGTCTTTGCGATCCAACCGATCCCAGCACCGAACGTACAGCACCTCCGTGTTCAACACACGTTCAGCATGATGACGTTCCTCGAGCTCTTGATCTAGTTGAGGACGAGGGAGAGTTTCGCCAGCACGACGGCATGGTGACGATGATGATGACATTACCAGCGCAGGGCTTCACCTAAGCACTACGACGATATGACTGAGGTGTGTAACTATGGAGGGGGGCACCACACATGGCTAAGGGAAGACTTGGTGTGCCTTTGGGGTGCCCTCCTCCCACGTATATAAAGGAGGAGAGGAGAGGAGGTCGGCCATAGGGGGCGCGCGCCATAGGGGAGTCCAACTAGGATTCCCAATCCTAGTTGGAGTCCCCTTCCTTTCCAAGAGAGGGAGAGAGAGGGAAGGAGGAAGAGGGGAGAAGGAAAGAGGGGGCGCCGCCCCCTCCCTAGTTCAATTCGGACTGGCCATGGGGGGAGGCCTCCCTTGTGGCCCTCCTCTCCTTTCCACTAAGGCCCATGAAGGCCCACGAACTTCCGGGGGGGTGTTCCGGTAACCCCTGGTACTCTGAAACTCATCCAAAACAACCCGAACCATTCCGATGTCCGAATGTAACCTTCCAATATATGAATTACCTCTCGACCATTTCGAGACTCCTCGTCATGACCATGATCTCATCCGGGACTCCGAACAAACTTCGGTCATCAAATCACATAACTCATAATACAAATCGTCATCGAACGTTAAGCATGCGGACCCTACGGGTTCGAGAACTATGGAGACATGACCGAGACACATCTCTGGTCAATAACCAATAGTAGAACCTAGATGCTCATACTGGCTCCTACATATTCTACGAAGATCTTTATCGGTCAAACTGCATAACAACATATGTTGTTCCCTTTGTCATCGGTATGTTATTTGCCCGAGATTCGATCGTCGGTATCATCATACCTAGTTCAATCTCGTTATTGGCAAGTCTCTTTACTTGTTCCGTAATGCATCATCCCATGACTAACTCATTAGTCACATTGCTTGCAAGGCTCATAGTGCTGTGCACTACCGAGAGGGCCTAGAGATACCTCTTTGATATACGGAGTGACAAATCCTAATCTCGAACTATGCCAACTCAACAAACACCGTCGGAGACACCTGTAGAGCATATTTATAATCACCCAGTTACGTTGTCACGTTTGATAGCACACAAGGTGTTCCTCCGGTATTCAGGAGTTGCATAATCTCATAGTTAGAGGAACATGTATAAGTCATGAAGAAAGCAATAGCAATAAAACTAAATGATCATAATGCTAAGCTAACAGATGGGTCTTGTCCATCACATCATTCTCTAATGATGCGATCCCGTTCATCAAATGACAACACATGTCTATGGTTAGGAAATTTAACCATCTTTGATTAACTAGCTAGTCAAGTAGAGGCATACTAGGGACACTCAGTTTTGTCTATGTATTAACACATGTACTAAGTTTCCGGTTAATACAATTCTAGCATGAATAATAAACATTTATCTGTTGGGGAACATATCATAAATTCAAAATTTTCCTACGTGTCACCAAGATCTATCTATGGAGTCATCTAGCAACGAGGGAGGAGTGGATCTACATACCCTTGTAGATCGCGCGCGGAAGCGTTCAAGAGAACGGGGTTGATGGGGTCGTACTCGTCGTGATCCAAATCACCGATGATCCTAGCGCCGAACGGACGGCACCTCCGCGTTCAACACACGTACGGAGCAGCGCCGTCTCCTCCTTCTTGATCCAGCAAGGGGGGAGGAGAGGTTGATGGAGATCCAGCAGCATGACGGCGTGGTGGTGGAAGTAGCGGGATTCCAACAGGGCTTCGCCAAGCGCTGCGGGAGGAGGGAGATGTGTCATGGGAGGGAGAGGGAGGCGCCAGGGCTTAGGTGCGGCTGCCCTCCCTTCCCCCCACTATATATAGGGCCAAGGGAGAGGGGGGGCGCAGCCTTGGCCCTTCCTCCAAGGAAGGGTGCGGCCAGGGAGGAGTCCATCCTCCCCAAGGCGCCTAGGAGGTGCCTTCCCCCTTTAGGACTCTTTCTTTCCCTTATCTCTTGGCGCATGGGCCTCTTGGGGCTGGTGCCCTTGGCCCATATAGGCCAAGGCGCACACCCCTACAGCCCATGTGGCCCCCCGGGGCAGGTGGACCCCCTTGGTGGACCCCCGGACCCCTTTCGGCACTCCCGGTACAATACCGATAATGCGCGAAACTTTTCCGGCGACCAAAACAAGACTTCCCATATATAAATCTTTACCTCCGGACCATTCCGGAACTCCTCGTGACGTTCGGGATCTCATCCGGGACTCCGAACAACTTTCGGGTTACCGCATACTAATATCTCTATAACCCTAGCGTCACCGAACCTTAAGTGTGTAGACCCTACGGGTTCGGGAGACATGCAGACATGACCGAGATGACTCTCCGGTCAATAACCAACAGCGGGATCTGGATACCCATGTTGGCTCCAACATGTTCCACGATGATCTCATCGGATGAACCACGATGTCAAGGACTTAATCAATCCCGTATACAATTCCCTTTGTCTAGCAGTACGATACTTGCCCGAGATTCGATCGTCGGTATCCCAATACCTTGTTCAATCTCGTTAACGGCAAGTCTCTTTACTCGTTTCGTAACACATCATCCCGTGATCAACTCCTTGATCACATTGTGCACATTATGATGATGTCCTACTGAGTGGGCCCAGAGATACCTCTCCGTTTACACGAAGTGACAAATCCCAGTCTCGATTCGTGCCAACCCAACAGACACTTTCGGAGATACCTGTAGTGTACCTTTATAGCCACCCAGTTACGTTGTGATGTTTGGCACACCCAAAGCACTCCTACGGTATCCGGGAGTTGCACAATCTCATGGTCTAAGGAAATGATACTTGACATTAGAAAAGCTTTAGCATACGAACTACATGATCTTGTGCTAGGCTTAGGATTGGGTCTTTGTCCATCACATCATTCTCCTAATGATGTGATCCCGTTATCAATGACATCCAATGTCCATGGTCAGGAAACCGTAACCATCTATTGATTAACGAGCTAGTCAACTAGAGGATTACTAGGGACATGGTGTTGTCTATGTATCCCCACATGTATCTGAGTTTCCTATCAATACAATTCTAGCATGGATAATAAATGATTATCATGAACAAGGAAATATAATAATAACTAATTTATTATTGCCTCTAGGGCATATTTCCAACAGTCTCCCACTTGCACTAGAGTCAATAATCCAGTTCACATCGATATGTGATAAACACTCAAGGTCACATCCCCATGTGACTAACACCCAAGAGTTTACTAGAGCAATAATCTAGTTCACATTACCATGTGATTAACACTCGATGAGTTTTGGGTTTGAACATGTTATGCTTGTGAGAGATGTTATAGTCAACGGGTCTGAATCTTTCATATCCGTATGTACTTCGCAAATCTCTATGTCATCTTGTAGATGCAGCTACTACGCTATATTTGGAGCCATTTCAAATAACTGTTCTACTTGGAGCTATTCTAAATTGTTGCTCCATTATACGTATCCGGTATCTCTACTCAGAGCTATCCGGATAGGTGTTAAGCTTGCATCGACGTAACTCTTTACGTCGAACTCTTTATCACCTCCATAACCGAGAAACATATCCTTATTCCTCTAAGGATAATTTAGACCGCTATCTGGTGATCTACTCCTAGATTACCTTTGTAACCTCTTGCCAGATATGTGGCAAGGCACACATCAGGTGCGGTACTCAGCATGGCATACCGTATAGAGCCTATGACAAAAGCATAGGGGACGACCTTCGTCCTTCCTCTTTCTTCTGCCGTGGTCGAGCTTTAAGTCTTAACTTCATACCTTACAACTCAGGCAAGAACTCCTTCTTTGACTGGTCCATCTTGAACACCTTCAAGATCATGTCAAGGTATGTGCTCATTTGAAAGTACCATTAAGAATTTTGATCTATCCTTATAGATCTTGATGCTCAATGTTCAAGTAGCTTAATCCAGGCTTTCCATTGAAAAATACTTTCCAAATAACCCTATATGCTTTCCAGAAATTCTACGTCATTTCTGATCAACAATATGTCAACATATATTTATCAGAAATTCTATAGTGCTCTCACTCACTTCTTTGGAAATACAAGTTTCTCATAAACTTTGTATACACCCAAAACTTTGATCATCTTATCAAAGCATACATTCCAACTCCGAGATGCTTACTCCAGTCCTTAGAAGGATTGTTGGAGCTTTGCATACTTATTAGCATCTTTCAGGATTAACAAAACCTTCCGGTTGTATCACATACAACCTTTCCTCAAAAATCGTCGAGGAAACAATGGTTTTTGGCATCCTATCTGCAAGATTTCACAAATAATGCAGTAATTGCTAATATAATTCCAATAGACTCTTAGCATCGCTACGAGTGAGAAAGTCTCATCACAGTAAACTCCTTGAACTTGTCGGAAAACATCTTAATGACAAGTCGAGCTTTCTTAATGGTGATACCTACCATCATTGTCCGTCTTCCTTTTAAAATCCATATGTACCTAACAGCCTTACGACCATCAAGTAGTTCTCCCAAAGTCTACACTTTGTTTTCATATATGGATCCTCTCTCGGATTATATGGCCTCGAGCCATTTTGGAATCCAGGCCCACCATCGCTTCTCCATAGCTCGTAGGTTCATTGTTGTCTAGGCACCCCAGGCTTTACACTTTATGCTTCCGGCTCGTATGTTGTGTGGAATTGTGAGCGGATAACAATTTCACACAGGAAACAGCTATGACCATGATTACGCCAAGCTATTTAGGTGAGACTATAGAATACTCAAGCTTCCACTTCAATTGGTGTAGGTGCCATAGGAACAACTCCTGTGCCCTGCCACACACTAGTTGAAGAGACGGTTCAATAACCTCATCAAGTCTCCACCATCCTCCCACTCAATTCTTTCGAGAGAAACTTTTCCTTGAGAAAGGACCCGATTCTAGAAACAATCCCTTATTGCTTTCGGATCTGAGACAGGAGGTATACCCAACTGTTTTGAGTGTCCTATGAAGATGCATTTATCCGCTTTGGGTTCGACCTTATCAGCCTGAAACTTTTTCACATAAGCGTCGCAGCCCCAAACTTCTAAGAAATGACAGCTTAGGTTTCTCTAAACCATAGTTCATATGGTGTCATCTCATAGGAATTACGTGGTGCCCTATTTAAAGTGAATGTGGTTGTCTTTAATGCCTAACCCATAAACTATCATGGTAATTCGATAAGAAACATCATGGTATGCATCATATCCAATAGGGTGTAGTTATGATGTTCGGACACACCATCACACTATGGTGTTCCAGGCTGTATTAGTTGTGAAACAATTTCCACAATGTCTTAATTCTGTGCCAAACTCGTAATTCAGATATTCATCTCTATGATCATATCATAGATATTTTATCCTCTTGTCACGACGATCTTTCAACTTCACCCTGAAATTACTTGAACCTTTCAATAATTCAGACTCGTGATTCATCAAATAAATATACTCAACATCTACTCAAATCATCTGTGAAGTAAGAACATAACGATATCCACTACATGCCTCAGCACTCATTGGATTGCACACATCAAAATGTATTACTTCCAACAAGTTGCTTTCTAGTTCCATTTTACTGAAAACGAGGCTTTCAGTCATCTTGCCCATGTGGTATGATTTGCATGTCTCAAGTGATTCAAAATCAAGTGAGTCCAAACGGTCCATTTGCATGGACTTTCTTCATGCATATACACCAATAGACATGGTTCGCATGTTTCAAACCTTTCAAAACAAGTGAGCCCAAAGATCCATCAACATGGAGCTTCTTCATGCGTTTTATACCGATATGACTTACGTGGCAGTGCCACAAGCAGGTGGTACTATCATTACTATCTTTTGGCATGAACATGTGTATCACTACGATCGAGATTCAATAAACCATTCATTTCAGGTGTAAGACCATTGAAGGTATTATTCAAATAAACAGAGTAACCATTATTCTCTTTAAATGAATAACCGTATTGCGATAGACATAATCCAATCATGTCTATGCTCAACGCAAACACCAATCTCGATGGTAGAGGGAGCGTACGATATTTGATCAACCTTGGAAATACTTCCAACACATATCGTCATCTCAACTTTAGCTAGTCTCCTTTTATTCCGTAGCTTTTATTTCGAGTTACTAACACTTAGCAACCGAACCGGTATCTAATACCCTGGTGCTACTAGGAGTACTAGTAAAGTACACATTAACATAATACATCCAATATACTTCTATCGACCTTGCCAGCCTTCTTATCTACCAAGTATCTAGGGTAATTCTGCTCCAGTGGCTGTTCCCTTTATTACAGAAGCACTTAGTCTCGGGTTTGGGTTCAACCTTGGGTTTCTTCACTAGAGCAGCAGCTGATTTGCCGTTTCATGAAGCATCCCTTTTTGCCCTTGCCCTTCTTGAAACTAGTGGTTTCACCAACCATCAACAATTGATGCTCCTTCTTGATCTCTACTTTTGTGGTGTCAAACATCGCGAATATCTCAAGGATCATCATATATGTCCCTGATATATTATAGTTCATCACGAAGCTCAAGCAGCTTGGTGGTAATGACTTCGGAGAACCATCACTATTTCATCTGGAAGATCAACTCCCACTTGATTCAAGCGATTGTTGTACTCAGACAATCTGAGCACAAGTTCAATAATTGAGCTTTTCTCCCTTAGTTTGCAGGCTAAGAAAATCGTCGGAGGTCTTATACCTCTTGACATGGGCACGAGCCTGAAATCCCAATTTCAGCCCTCGAAACATCTCATATGTTTCGCGACGTTTCAAAACGTCTTCGGTGCCTCAACTCTAAGCCGTTTAACTGAACTATCATGTAGTTATCAAAATGTGTATGTCAGATGTTCGCAACATCCATAGACAACGTTCGAGGTTCAGCACACTGAGCGGTGCATTAAGGACATAAGCCTTCTATGAAGCAATGAGGACAAACCTCAGTTTACGGACCTAGTCCGCATAATTAGTACTATCAACTTTCAACTAAATTTTCTCTAGGAACATATCTAAATAGTAGAACTGAAGCGTGAGCTACAACATAATTTGCGAAGACCTTTTGACTATGTTCAGGATAATTAAGTTCATCTTGTGAACTCCCACTCAGATAGACATCCCTCTAGTCATCTAAGTGATTACATGATCCGAGTCAACTAGGCCGTGTCCGATCATCACGTGAGACGGACTAGTCATCATCGGTGAACATCTTCATGTTGATCGTATCTACCATACGACTCATGCTCGACCTTTCGGTCTCTTGTGTTATGAGGCCATGTCTGTACATGCTAGGCTCGTCAAGTCAACCTAAGTGTTTCGCGTGTGTAAATCTGTCTTACACCCGTTGTATGTGAACGTTAGAATCTAACACCCGATCATCACGTGGTGCTTCGAAACAACGAACTGTCGCAACGGTGCACAGTTAGGGGGAACACTTTCTTGAAATTATTATGAGGGATCATCTTATTTACTACTGTCGTTCTAAGTAAACAAGATGCATAAACATGATAAACATCACATGCAATCAAATAGTGACATGATATGGCCATCATCACTTTGCTCCTCTTGATCTCCATCTTCGGGGCTCCATGATCATCATCGTCACCGGCATGACACCATGATCTCCATCATCATGATCTCTATCATCGTGTCTTCATGAAGTTGTCTCGTCAATTATTACTTCTACTACTACAGCTAACGGTTAGCAATAAAGTAAATTAATTACATGACGTTAATGTTGACACGCAGGTCATAAATAAATTAAGACAACTCCTATGGCTCCTGCCGGTTGTCATACTCATCGACATGCAAGTCGTGATTCCTATTACAAGAATATGATCAATCTCATACATCACATATATCATTCATCACATCCTTTTGGCCATATCACATCACATAGCATACCCTGCAAAAACAAGTTAGACGTCCTCTAATTGTTGTTTGCATGTTTTACGTGGCTGCTATGGGTTTCTAGCAAGAACGTTTCTTACCTACGCAAAAACCACAACGTGATATGCCAATTGCTATTTACCCTTCATAAGGACCCTTTTCATCGAATCCGATCCGACTAAAGTGGGAGAGACAGACACCCGCTAGCCACCTTATGCAAGTAGTGCATGTCAGTCGGCGGAACCAGTCTCACGTAAGAGTACGTGTAAGGTCGGTCTGGGCCGCTTCATCCCATAATGCCACCGAATCAAGATTGGACTAGTAACGATAAGCATATTGAGCAAAATCAACGCCCACAACTACTTTGTGTTCTACTCGTGCATAGAAACTACGCATAGACCTAGCTCATGATGCCACTATTGGGGAACGTATCATAAATTCAAAATTTTCGTACGTGTCACCAAGATCTATCTATGGAGTCATCTAGCAACGAGGGAGGAGTGGATCTACATACCCTTGTAGATCGCGCGCGGAAGCGTTCAAGAGAACGGGGTTGATGGAGTCGTACTCGTCGTGATCCAAATCACCGATGATCCTAGCGCCGAACGGACGGCACCTCCGCGTTCAACACACGTATGGAGCAGCGACGTCTCCTCCTTCTTGATCTAGCAAGGGGGGAGGAGAGGTTGATGGAGATCCAGCAGCACGACGGCGTGGTGGTGGAAGTAGCGGGATTCCAACAGGGCTTCGCCAAGGGCTGCGGGAGGAGGGAGATGTGTCATGGGAGGGAGAGGGAGGCGCCAGGGCTTAGGTGCGGCTGCCCTCCCTTCCCCCCACTATATATAGGGCCAAGGGAGAGGGGGGCGCAGCCTTGGCCCTTCCTCCAAGGAAGGGTGCGGCCAGGGAGGAGTCCATCCTCCCCAAGGCACCTAGGAGGTGCCTTCCCCCTTTAGGACTCTTTCTTTCCCTTATCTCTTGGCGCATGGGCCTCTTGGGGCTCGTGCCCTTGGCCCATATAGGCCAAGGCGCACACCCCTACAGCCCATGTGGCCCCCCGGGGCAGGTGGACCCCCTTGGTGGACCCCCGGACCCCTTTCGGCACTCCCGGTACAATACCAATAATGCACGAAACTTTTCGGGCGACCAAAACAAGACTTCCCATATATAAATCTTTACCTCCGGACCATTCCGGAACTCCTCGTGACGTCCGAGATCTCATCCGGGACTCCGAACAACTTTCGGGTTACCGCATACTAATATCTCTATAACCCTAGCGTCACCGAACCTTAAGTGTGTAGACCCTATGGGTTCGGGAGACATGCAGACATGACCGAGATGACTCTCCGGTCAATAACGTGAAGAGAGCTGCGAAAGAAGCCCACGGAACGGAGCGGTTATTTTTCCCAACAGCGGGATCTGGATACCCATGTTGGCTCCCACATGTTCCACGATGATCTCATCGGATGAACCACGATGTCAAGGACTTAATCAATCCCGTATACAATTCCCTTTGTCTAGCGGTACGATACTTGCCATAGATTCGATCGTCGGTATCCCGATACCTTGTTCAATCTCGTTAACGGCAAGTCTCTTTACTCGTTTCGTAACACATCATCCCATGATCAACTCCTTGATCACATTGTGCACATTATGATGATGTCCTACCGAGTGGGCCCAGAGATACCTCTCCGTTTACACGGAGTGACAAATCCCAGTCTCGATTCGTGCCAACCCAACAGACACTTTCGGAGATACCTGTAGTGTACCTTTATAGCCACCCAGTTACGTTGTGACGTTTGGCACACCCAAAGCACTCCTACGGTATCCGGGAGTTGCACAATCTCATGGTCTAAGGAAATGATACTTGACATTAGAAAAGCTTTAGCATACGAACTACATGATCTTGTGCTAGGCTTAGGATTGGGTCTTTGTCCATCACATCATTCTCCTAATGATGTGATCCCGTTATCAATGACATCCAATGTCCATGGTCAGGAAACCGTAACCATCTATTGATCAACGAGCTAGTCAACTAGAGGCTTACTAGGGACATGGTGTTGTCTATGTATCCACACATGTATCTGAGTTTCCTATCAATACAATTCTAGCATGGATAATAAACGATTATCATGAACAAGGAAATATAATAATAACTAATTTATTATTGCCTCTAGGGCATATTTCCAACATTATCATGATATAAGGAAATATAAATAACAACTTTATTATTGCCTCTAGGGCATATTTCCTTCAGAGTGTACGTAGCCAAGAACTCGTGTGAAATCCCTTCTTCGTCAAGAAAGGTATCCACATTTGCATTCTTGAACTCCGTTCCGTTGTCGCTACGAACCTTCTTAATCTTCACTTCAAATTGATTTTGGGCCTTACTAGCGAAGTTCTTGAAGATCTTTTGGACCTGCGATTTATCATCAAGAAAGAACACCCACGTAAATTGTCGTGGAATTGTCACATCAGATGTCCTAGTGTGAGGACTTAGTCATGAGGCCAACGCATCTATGTGATAGCTTGAGAGGGGTTGATCGGAATCGAGAGATGCAACACAAGACAAGGGTTTAGAGAGCTTCGGGCCCCGGGAAACATCATCCGGTAACAACCCTACATGTTGTTTGTGGCTAGGTCTCATTATGCTCACGAGGAAGTCGTCGCATAGGCTG
Source organism: Triticum urartu (assembly GCF_003073215.2). NCBI lineage: Eukaryota > Viridiplantae > Streptophyta > Magnoliopsida > Poales > Poaceae > Triticum > Triticum urartu. The sequence goes on along the minus strand of NC_053028.1, from coordinate 240,009,520 downwards.
GCTCCCCTTTCGTTGTGTCTAGTCTTAGAGATTATTTCTTACTTGTCCCTCTTGGGTGCCCTGCCCCTCCTTATATACGTTGAAGGGGCGGGTTACATGTAGAGTCCAACTCAGAGTTAAGACTTAACTATTCTGACTTCTCTTCACGGGCTTCTTAACGTTTTGGGCTTATTAACCCCAGGCGACTCTGTCACAGTCTGACTTAAACCTCTGGCTTAAACAATTTGTCGGCTTAAACATCTGGCTTAAACAATCTGCCGTCTTAAACATCTGGCTTAAACAATCTGCCAGCTGAAGCATCTATCAGCTTAAACATCTGGCTTAAACATCTGTCTTAAACATCTGCCGGCTTAAGCATCTGGCTTAAACATCTGTCTTAAACATCTGCTGGCTTAAGCATATGCTGGCTTAAACATCTGGCTTAAAAATCTATCTTAAACATCTGCCAGCTTAAGCATCTGCTGGCTTAAACATCTGTCTTAAACATCTGCCGGCTTAAGCATCTGGCTTAAACAATCTGCCGGCTTAAGCATTTACCGGGTCACCAATGAAACACCAAGTCCCAGCCGGGTCATATCTCCGGTCGGGTCATACCGCGGGGTATATCCCCGACATTAGCCCCTAGTTTAATTTGGATTTATCTATGTTAAACTGATCCTGTAAACAAAACACAAGAACAAATTTAACAAGTTATGCTCCAGGTTAAATATTCTTGTAAGCCGGCACCTGATCATCCTTAACTCCTTGATATTTCCTTCTTCTAGAAAATCTGGGTCAATAAGCCAACTTCATAATCAATTTGCTGACGTTGGTTTATCCCAGAGAAAAATTGTGAAGAATAATTCATTTGACTCAGCTCCCAATGCTTAAAAATATTGGTCATGAAATACTCATCTGACCTTCAACCAGCTTAAAGATGAAAAATCTTGCCGGGTTATAAATAGATGATGCTGTGTCATAATTGTTGCCAATCGTCGGGTCAAAACTGAGAATTTTGAAGATTTCTCTCCCTCATACCCATATTACCTGTAGCCCCAATGTCTTGAGCAGAACAAAGTGATGACTTAAGTCTTGCTTCAACATAAATATTACCACTTTGAAGAAATCCATGTTGTTCATCTCAATCACTAATCAGAACTGAGTATTCCTCATATGTAGCCCCCAAGTGTTGGGTTGTCATGCTTGCAGCAACCTGGGACTTTGAAATTGCCTTATGCTCATAGAAACTTCAACCAGTGTAGCCCCCAAGGGTCGGGTCATTATGCAGTAATGAGAAGAGACTTTGTAAATATGATCATGTAGACTTGAATTGTTGACAGGAGCAATTGGTAACCCCCAAGGGCCGGCTCATTACGATGTGATGAGTCGGGTCTTCAATAAAGTGAACAAAAAATGACTTTGCATTAGCCCCCAAGTGCCATGGTGCATGCTGGCAGTGACATGGGACTTTCATATTTGATGTAATCTCAACTTGAATAATGTAGCCCCCAAGTGCCGGGTCGTAAGCCTGCAGCGACTCGGGAGTATTCCTTCCATTGTAAAATAAATTATATCCATTGCGCTGAAGCGACTTTGAAAACCTCAATCATAATATTGGTTATTGATAACCATAATAAAAATCCAGCCATGTTGGCTATTAGAGATTTGAATAATATAATCCGGTATGAAATCCTCAATCATTCAATATCATCATGAAAATCCAGCCAAGTTGGGCTATTATCATATACTGGCGACTTAAAGTCTGCCATCCTGGCGGGTTGTATAAACCCAAAGCATGCTTCCAATGTGAGCCGTAAACAGGGAAGCTGGGCCCGACTTATAAAAAACCGAAAAGCAGCGAAAAACTCAAATATGAATAAGAAATCAAAAGAAATTTAGGGCTTTTGTAGTCTGTCAAAGTAAAGTGTCATCTTCAGTGAAACTAGCCAGAGCCACTAGATTGTTTGTGCTGACGTGATCCTGAGTCACAGTGTGCCCAATCAACATTTGAACCCTAGATAAGTCTGGTCTTGCTCAAAGACTTATGTGGAGTACGCGGGGCCGGAGCAACAGTATCATGGGCCGATTTATCCAAGTCTCAAGGAAGGCGGCTTATGAAGCCTGAATCCATCTGACTCTGTAAACCGTACTCTCGCATGACAAGCCGCCGTTTGAACCTTAATCGAGCTCAGATCTTGGTCGAATACGCCGTAAAGACTGATCGTTAAGAGTTCGGCGGGTCAATCAGGATGACCTGATGGAGTTGAAGTAGCTGGTGTTACAGGTAGGACGACCCGGTCAGAGTTTGTTCTCTTCGGTCGAATACGCCTATGTTTGAACAAACCTGGTCAAAAGGGTAGTAATGCTATGTTCTCTTCGGTCGAATACGCCTATGTTTGAACAGGAAGCCCCCAAGTGACACACTTACAAACGTGACGTTGAGCCGGTCAAGAGGGTACCAACAGCTATGTTCTCTTTGGTGAATACACCTATGTTTGAATAGGAAGCCCCCAAGTGACCATATAACCCTTTGGCCTTGCACCGATCACGTGGGTACTGATAGCTATGCTCAATGAGCAGGAAGCCCCTAGGTGATCATATAAGTTTTTGCATTGCGCCGATCAAGAGGGTACTGACAGCTATTCTCAATGAGCAGGAAGCCCCCAAATGATCATATAAGTTTTGGCATTGTGCCGATCAAGAGGGTACCGACAGCTATGCTCGATGAGCAGGAAGCCCCCAAATGACCATAATAAGATAAGTCATAAGGCAGGATACCCATGTTTGAATCGCCGCATCATGGCAGCAAGTTCTCTTTGGCAACCTTTAATTTTTCTGAGAACTCGAACTTGCGAGAGATTAATCCTTTTTGAACTGGAATTTTAAACCGGATTTGAGAGCTTTAGAGCTTTGTGGGAGATAGATTTCCCTTGAACCGGATTTTGAAACGGAATCCTTCTTTTTAAGACGGTAATTTTCTGACGGCCTTTAAATTTTCACCAATACGGCGGTAGCCTCCGGGACCGGGTTATCTCCCCTCCAATGACCCGGGGTCTTGAATCTCACAATATTTGCTAAGTCATGTCATCGTAGCCCCCGTGTCTTAAGAATACTCGAGGAGTTGGCTTGAAACTCTCCATGCTTGACCATGATATGACCAGTGGATTGCTGGAATATGTTGAATCTCGGTAGGTTATAATTGACCCTGTCCATTGACCCGTCTGGTGTAGGCAAGGTGGCGAGCTGATGATCTTCGCACCACTCACTGTATATCATTAGCGTTGATAACGCGATGTAAATCCATGAAAGCTGGAGGTTTGACTGTGGCGGGTTGTAAATGACCCCGTATGATTTGCGTCAATAATTCCGCCAGTGGTTCATCTCAGCTGATTGTTGAAGACAAGCCGCAGTGCTGGCGACTTGTGCGCTGTATCCATTGAATCATCCAGAGCGGACGGGCGAGTCAGCACGGTGTATGTATGCCAGTGTAGACGGGTGAGTCGACTGCATGTTGATGCACACCGGACTGTGAGGACGGCGGCTTGCACACGTCCATATGACACGGACGAACGCTAGTGCAGAATCATACTGGCACACTCCGTAACCGTGATATAATACCACCTTTTATAATGAATAATTATCCTGCATGTCAAAATAAACCAAAGTAATTGTTCTTTTGACCAAAACAATATGTGCCAATACAAAAATAAACTTAGATAGATATCACCTGATGTTCATGACCAATAGATGATCTGTACGTGGAATTTTTGCTCGTAGTAATAGTAACACTCCATACTTCTTTTTGGACTGATGCAGTACTTGTAGTAGTACTTTAAACAGGAGTACTAACTAGTCTTTTCTCTTTGCACGACATTCCCTCTGTTCCTTTGTTTGGTTCGACCCGCTACTGTTGTAGGCCTATGGCGTGTGCACACGCAGCTCGTCAGCAGCGTCTTCAGGCTGTATCCTTGGCACTTGTAGTCGTACGATGGAGACCCGACGACGACTCTAAGGCAGGCCTCGGCGACTCAACCGCGATGCGGTTAAACGACTCAACGGTGCCCCGGCGAACCCGTGGTTTGAAGGACTCCGACGGACGACTTGGCGAAGGCGGCTCAGCATGGTGGAGAGGCAGCTGACAGGGCTGACTTTGGAGCGAGGGGCGGTTCGGTGTCAGGAGGCGGCTCGCAACAGAGGTGGAACAAGGTCTACCGCGGCGAGGGCGGCTCACGGGAGCACGAAGCGCGGCGGCTTAGAGGCCAGGGCGCAGGTCAATCGCGGCAAAAGACCAGTTCAAGGTACTGTCAAGCCCTCGCCGAGTTCTCCTCCAAGTTGCAGCCTCCCCCTGGACTTTCTTCTTGTGCATCAAACCCCGTGTCAAACTAGCAGCCAGATCTTCAGCTTCTGAACAACTCAAATACTTTTTCGATGTTGAATGAATTAGAGACTCCAACTGGCTTTTGGCGATTTTATAGATCAAGACTTGACATGCCGGAGAAACGATGGTGTTCGGCGACTTAAAAGTGAGCCGGCGATGTAATGGTTTGAGGTCCGGCTACCCAGGGCACGAACGACGAGGTTGCTCAGCCGGGGTGACTTGAAACAGAGCCGGCTTGCGGCAGGGTTATTTTGGCTTAAGGCGGAACCAGGGCGAGAGCCATGGCGGCAGCGGTGTGAGGCCGGGACAGCGGATAAGCGCCAAGCCACAGAGGAGGTGGCGACTTAGCACGAGGTCCATGCGGGTACGGCATGATGCAGTTGCAGCAACGGCTCGACATAGTTGAGATTGGCGGCTCAGCAATAGCACCCCGAGGCAGCGGCTTGCCGGAAACCGGCGGCTTGGAGCAGAGGCGGGCCACAATAGATGTAGCAGTAGAAGGCAAGCAGCGGCTCGGAACAGGGACCGAGACGAAGACTTGAAAGCAGCAGCGAGTAGAACCACGACGACGGGGCGGTTTGACGCGCGGCGAGGTTGCGGGCGGTTCGACAGCTGTCTGGAGGGCACGGCGGTGGCTCAGAGGAGGTAAAGCAGGAGCAAAGGTGAGGGCGGCTTAGTATGACGCGGAGGTGGCGATTTGAGGCGTGTTGTTGACCTGGCGGCTCATCACGGAACAAGGCGAGTGGCCGGCTGTCTTGGTGCGGCAAGGCAGAGCGGGTCCGTGGCTCGGACAGCAGGCGGTTCATCGTGCGGCGGTAGTTGCAGCGAAGGGCCGGCCCAAGGCACAGCGGGGGAGATTCATAGACAACTCACGGCGGCAGATGACTCGCCGGCCATAGCGAGGTCGCTAGAGATGATGGTGGTTTGGCGCATCAGTGGCTAAGGCGGCATGATTGAAAACCAAGCAAAGAAGCGGTTGATCTGAAGCAGTGGCAAGGGCTATCTTAGGCGGTTCAAGGCCAGGACGCGGCGCGGCGTCGGCGGCTCAGCTGTGAACGCAGGCGGATCAAGGCCAAAAACAAAGCGCAACAACGACAACTCGTGGAAGGCGGCTTGAAGCAACGGAGGACCGCGTCAGGTCAACGGGGCGGCTGACCAAGCTGGCAGATCAGCCGTAGTGGAACGAGGCGAGTGCCGCAAAGCGGCGAATCAGCGAGGTAGAGCGGAGCTCGAGGAGGCGTTGGTGAGGCGGAGGCGTCTCGGGGCTGGCCACAACAGAAGCGACGGCTAGGTCAGCTCGTGGTGGTGGAGGTGACCCGGCGAGGCGGCTCCGTCAAGGCCAGCGGAAGCAGCGCCGGCGGACACCGGACCGTAGATGTGTAATCCGCCAGACGGTTCAACTGAGGAGTGACGGGCCCAGCGGCGAGGCGGAGTCAGCCCACAGGTGCGGCGAGTCCGGGTCGTTGTCATCTTCTGTTTCCGATTCGTAGGAATCTTTTAGAAAATTCTCATCTGAATCTTTGGCGTAGTCTTCTTTCCTTCTTTTCCTTTTGCTGTTTCGGCGATTTTGGTAATTCTCATGGAGAGACGGCATGGCTCCGGCGGTTCACCAAACAAAACCTTCAGGATCTTTTCTGATAATCTTGCCAACCGACCGGATGAACTCCAATAAAGAAATTTTGATTTTGATCAAAGCTGACGTAGGTCTCCAAAACCAACTTTTTTTTCAGAATTTTTGTGAACTTCTCAAAACCCTAGTTAAGATCCCTTCAAGAACTTCACACCACCGTGCGCAGACTTCACGGTGGGCGCCAACTGTCGTGGAATTGTCACGTCAGATGTCCTATTGTAGGGGCTTAGTCGTGAGGCCAACACATCTATGTGATAGTTTAAGAGGGTTTGATCAGAATTGAGACATGCAACACAAGACAAGAGTTTAGACAGCTTTGGGCCCTGGGAAACATCATCCGGTAACAACCCTACATGTTGTTTGTGGCTAGGTCTCATTATGCTCATGAGGAAGTCGCCGCATAGGCCGGCTCCCCATTCGTTGTGTCTAGTCTTAGAGATTATTTCTTACTTGTCCCTCTTGAGGTGCCCTGCCCCTCCTTATATAAGTTGAAGGGGCGGGTTACATGTAGAGTCCAAATCGGACTTAAGACTTAACTATTCTGACTTCTCTTCACGGGCTTCTCTCCATGGACTTCTTAACGTTTTGGGCTTATTAACCCCAGGCGACTCTGTCACAGTCTGACTTAAACCTCTGGCTTAAACAATCTGCCGGCTTAAACATCTGGCTTAAACAATCTGTCGGCTTAAGCATCTGCCGGCTTAAACATCTGGCTTAGACAATCTGCCGGCTTAAGCATCTGCCGGCTTAAACATATGGCTTAACCATCCGTCTTAAACATCTGCCGGCTTAAGCATTTGCTGGCTTAAACATCTGGCTTAAACATCTGTCTTCAACATCTGCCGGATTAAGCATCTGCTAGCTTAAACATCTGGCTTAAACATCTGTCTTAAACATCTGTCGGCTTAAGCATCTGCTGGCTTAAACATCCGTCTTAAACATCTGCCGGCTTAAGCATCTGGCTTAAACAATCTGCCGTCTTAAGCATCTGCCGGGTCACCAATGAAACATCAAGTCCCAGCCGGGTCATATCTCCGGCCGGGTCATACCGCGGGGTATATCCCTGACATAAATCTTGAAAAATCATCGACTATGACTAGACCAAATGAGTTTCCACCGAGACTTTTATAGGCGTTCGGACGAAAGAGATCCATATGAAGTAGCTCGAGCGGTCTTCTCGTGGTCATGATGTTCTTCACGTGGTGGCTTCCTCCAACCTGTTTTCCTTCTTGACAAGCAATACACAATCTATCCTTGTCAAATATAACATCTTGCACTCCAAGGATATGGTCACCTTTAATAAGCTTATCAAGATTTCGCATGCCCACATGACCTAACCTTCTATGCCACAACCAACCTTTAGAGGATTTAGCAATTAAGCAAGTTCTAGGTTGAGCCTTTTTAGTGAAATCAACAATGTATAGATCACCTCTATGTATACCGGTAAAGACCATATTATGGTCATCTCTTTGAAACACTTGGCAATCTACTTCAGTAAATAGGACACTGAAGCCAAAGTCAACTAGTCTAGATACGAAAAGTAAATTATAGCCAAGAGATTCAACGAGCATAACATTTTGTATGGAGCTATCATGTGAGATGGCCACCTTACCAAGGCCAACCACCTTACCCTTTGAGTTATCACCAAAAGTGACATACTTTCAAGGGCCGTCATTTTCAACAAGCTCACGAAACATATCCTTGTCTCTGGTCATGTGATCGGTACATCCACTATCAAGAACCCATTCCTTTCCTGCAGCCATGTAGCTGCGAAGATTGGCCATAAGACCAAAATGTCGCATAGAATCATCGAGATCAAAGTCACTATCATCATCCTCATCATAGTATCCATGTTCAACATCGTCTTGTGATTGATCAATTCCTAGAGAGAGGGATTCATTAGATAAGTGATCATCACAATGTTCATCTTTATGAATTCTAAGGACTTCGGAAACGATGTTGCTAATGATTCCAACATCTCCATTGGCACGCATAAGGTCACGAAGCTCAAATAGACAATCACCAAACTTAGAATCTCTAGGATTCATCTTAATTAAAGCAATTGATTTATGAAGAATCACATCTAGATTTTGCAAGGAATAGTTTGGAAATCATTCCTCAAGAAATATCCATATGGTGTAAGAACAATCAAGAGTAGGCAAGCAACCAAACAAATTTCTAGGCAAACCTCTAGTAATAAGATTGACAGTTCTAAGGTTGTGGATCATGTCAATGGACACATCGGGGGTAGGATGCAAAGGATCAACAAGGGGAGCACAAGGGCTAGTAATGTACTTGTTCAAGCGATATTCATTGAAAATCTCAAGCATCTCTTTTTTCAATCATGAAAGAACTCTCCATCAAGTATAGGCACTCTATGTCTAAGACTCCCCAACATAGACTCATCCATCTTCCTCCAATGGTGATTAAACCAAAGCAATGGAGACCAATGCTCTAATACCAATTGAAAGGATCGAGAAGAGGTGTCTAGGGGGGTGATTAGACCCTCAACAAAGAAAAGTAGCAGCTTTTAATTTCTTTAAGTTAAGGTGGAGTTTTAGCACAAGTTTAAACATTCACAATACATTTCAAGTAAGCATGGCAAGAGTATATGAGCAGCGGAAAGTAAAGCATGCAAGTTGCAAGAAAGTAAAGGGATGGGATTGGAGTGTGCAAACGCAATTGGAGACACAAAGATTTTTGGCGTGGTTCCGATAGGTGGTGCTATATCGTACATCCACGTTGATGGATACTTCAACCCACGAAGGGTAACGGTTGCGCGAGTCGACAAAGGGTCCACAAAGAAGCAACCTTGTCTATCCCACCATGGCCATCGCCCACGAAGGACTTGCCTCACTTGGGTAGATCTTCACGAAGTAGGCGATCTCCTTGCCCTTACAAACTCCTTGGTTCAACTCCACAATCTGGACGGAGGCTCCCAAGTGACACCTAACCAATCTAGGAGACACCACTCTCCAAAAGGTAATAGATGGTGTGTTGATGATGAACTCCTTGCTCTTGTGCTTCAAATGATAGTACCCCCAACACTCAACTCTCTCTCATAGATTTGGATTTGGTGGAAAGATGATTTGAGTGGAAAGCAACTTGGGGAAGGCTAGAGATCAAGATTCTTGTGGTTGGATTGGAATGTCTTGGTCTCAACACATGAGTAGGTGGTTCTCTCTCAAAAAATGAGTAATGGAAGTGTCGGCACGTTCTGATGGCTCTGTCCATGAATGGAGGATGGGTGGAGGGGTATATATAGCCTCCACACAAAATCTAGCCGTTACACACAATTCACCAAACTCAGTGGGACCGAATCAAGAAACTCGGTCAGACCGATCTGGTTCAAAATGTGAACATTAGAGTTTCCGGTGGGACCGATATGATCAACTCGGTGGGACTGATGTGCTAGGGTTAGGGTAAAACCTCAACTCGGTTCGATCGATTACACAAACTCGTTGAGATCGATTTTGGTAATAAGCAAAAGAGAGAGTTGGTCAAGCAAACTCAGTGGGACCGATTGCATATCTCGGTGGGGCCGAGTTTGACTTTAGGTTTGGGACATATCTGGAAATGAGAAAGTGGTTGAGGGCTTTGGAGCATATCACTAAGCACTTTGAGAAAGCTAGCCATTGAGCAACACCTCACCCCCCTTTTAATAGCATTGGCTTTCCTATGGACTCAATGTGATCTTGGATCACCAAAATGAAAATGTAGAGTCCTGAACTTTTGCCAATCCTTGTCCTTAGCTTCTTGAAGGGGCTCCACATCCTCTTGTCCATGCCACGCCTTTGTTGAACTTTCTGAAATATACTAGATAAAAGTATTAGTCCAACAAGAGATATGTTGACATTAATTACCAAAATCACCTAGGGAGCACTTGTGCTTCTAGTCTCCAACAAGTTCTATAGCTGCAAGATGGAGGAGAACAGTTCTGTTAGTGAACACATACTCAGAATGTCTGGATATCATAGTCACTTAACTCAGCTGGGAGTTAATCTTCCAGATGATAGTGTTATTGATAGAGTTCTCCAATCACTGTCACCAAGCTACAAAGGCCTCGTGATGAACTATAATATGCAAGGGATGGAGAAGACAATTCTCGAGCTCTTCGCAATGCTCAAAGCTTTGGAGGTAGAAATCAAGAAGGAGCATCAAGTGTTGATGGTTAACAAGACCACTAGTTTCAAGAAAAAGGCAAGGGAAAGGAGGGGAACTTCAAGAAGAATGGCAAGCAAGTTGCCACTCCCGGGAACAAGCCCAAAGCTGGACCCAAGCCTGAAACTGAGTGCTTCTACTACAAAGGGACTGGTCACTGGAAGCGGAACTGCCCCAAGTATTTAGCAGATAAGAAGGATGGCAAAGTGAACAAAGGTATATTAGATATACATGTTATTGATGTGTACCTTACTAATGCTCGTAGTAGTGCCTGGGTATTTGATACTGGTTCAATTGCTCATATTTGTAACTCGAAGCAGGAGCTACGGATTAAACGAACATTGGCTAAGGACGAGGTGACGATGCGTGTCGGGAATGGTTCCAAGGTCAATGTGATTGTCGTTGGCACGCTACCTCTACATCTACCTTCGGGATTAGTTGTATACCTAAATAGTTGTTATTTGGTGCCAGCGTTGAGCATGAACACTATATCTGGATCTTGTTTAGTGCGAGACGGTTATTCATTTAAATTAGAGAATAATGGTTCTTCTATTTATATGAGTAATATCTTTTATGGTCATGCACCCTTGAATAGTGGTCTATTTTTGTTGAATCTCGATTGTGTTGATACACATATTCATAATATTGATGCCAAAAGATGCAAAGTTGATAATGATAATGCAACATATTTGTGGCACTACCATTTAGGTCATATTCGTGTAAAGCGCATGAAAAAATTCCAAACAGATGGACTTTTGGAATCACTTGATTATGAATCATTCGATACTTACGAATCATACCTCATGGGCAAGATGACTAAAACTCCATTCTCTGGAACAATGGAGCGAGCCAATGACTTATTGGAAATAATACATACCGATGTATGCGGTCCGATGAGTGTTGAGGCGGGCGACGGGTATCGTTATTTTCTGACCTTCATAGATGATTTGAGCAGATATGGGTATATCTACTTAATGAAACACAAGTTTGAAACATTTGAAAAGTTCAAATAATTTCAGAGTGAAGTGGAGAATCATCGAAACAAGAAAATAAAGTTTCTACGATCTGACCGCGGAGGTGAATATTTGACTTATGAGTTTGACCTTCATTTAAAACAATGTGGAATAGTTTCACAACTCACGCCACCTGGAACACCACAGCGTAATGGTGAGTACGAATGTCGTAACCGTACTTTATTAGATATGGTGCGATCTATGATGTCTCTTACCGATTTACCACTATAATTTTGGGGTTATGCATTAGAGACAGCTGCATTCACATTCAATAGGGCACCGTCTGAATCCGTTGAGACGACACCATATGAACTGTGGTTTGGCAAGAAACCTAAACTGTCATTTCTTAAAGTTTGGGGTTGCAACACTTATGTTAAAAGGCTTCAGTCTGATAAGCTCGAACCCAAATCGGAGAAGTACGTCTTCATAGGATACCCTAAGGAAACAATTGGGTACACCTTCTACCACAGATCCGAAGGCAAGATCTTTGTTGCCAAGAATGGAACATTTCTAGAGAAGGCGTTTCTCTCGAAAGAAGTGAGTGGGAGGAAAGTAGAACTTGATGAGGTAATTGTACCTTCTCTCAAATTGGAAAGTAGCTCATCACAGAAAACCGTTCCCGTGATACCTACACCAACTAGAGAGGAAGCTAATGATGATGATCATGAAAATTCAGATCAAGTTACTACTGAACTTCGTAGGTCAACTAGAGCACAGTCCGCACCAGAGTGGTACGGTAATCCTGTTCTGGAAGTCATGTTACTAGACCATGGCGAACCTACAAACTATGAAGAAGCTATGATGAGCCCAAATTCCGATAAATGGCTTGAGGCCATGAAATCTGAGATAGATCCATGTATGAGAACAAAGTGTGGACTTTGGTGGACTTGCCCGATGATCGGCGAGCCATAGAGAATAAATGGATCTTCAAGAAGAAGACTGATGCTGATGGTAATGTTATTGTCTACAAAGCTCGACTTGTCGCAAAAGGTTTTCGACAAGTTCAAGGAGTTGACTACGATGAGACTTTCTCACCCATAGCGATGCTTAAGTCTGTCCGAATCATGTCAGCAATTGCCGCATTTTATGATTATGAAACCTGGCAAATGGACGTCAAAACTACATTTTATGTATATGATGCAACCAAAAGGTTTTGTTGATCCTAAAGGTTCTAACAAAGTGTGCAAGCTCCAACGATCCATCTATGGACTGGTGCAAGCATCTCGGAGTTAGAATGTACGCTTTGATGAGGTGATCAAAGCATATGGTTTTATACAGACTTTTGGAGAAGCCAGTATTTACAAGGAAGTGAGTGGGAGCTCTGTAGCATTTCTAATATTTTATGTGGATGTCATATTGTTGATTGGAAATGATGTAGAATTTCTGGATAGCATAAAAGGATACTTGAATAAGAGTTTTTTGATGAAAGACCTCAGTGCTTATATATTGGGCATCAAGATCTATAGAGATAGATCAAGACGTTTAGTAGGACTTTCACAAAGCACATACCTTGATAAAGTTTTGAAGAAGTTTAAAATGGATCAGTTAAAGAAAGGGTTCTTGCCTGTGTTACAAGGTGTGAAGTTGAGTTAGACTCGATGCCCGACCACTATAGAAGATAGAGAGAAAATGAAAGTCATTCCCTATGCCTCAGCCATAGGTTCTATCATGTATGATATGTTGTGTACCACACCTGATGTGTGCCTTGCTATAAGTTTGACAGGGAGGTACCAAAGTAATCCAGGAGTGGATCACTGGACATCGGTCAAGAACATCCTGAAGTACCTGAAAAGGACTAAGGATATGTTTCTCATTTATGGAGGTGACAAAGAGCTCACCGTAAATGGTTACGTCGATGCTAGTTTTGACACAGATCTAGATGACTCTAAGTCACAAATCGGATACGTATTTATATTGAATGGTGGAGCTGTCAGTTGGTGCAGTTCCAAGTAGAGCGTCATGGCGGGATCTACGTGTGAAGCGGAGTACATAGCTGCTTCAGAAGTAGCAAATGAAGGAGTCTGGATGAAGGAGTTCATATCCGACCTAGGTGTAATAGCTAGTGCATCGGGTCCAATGAAAATATTTTGTGACAATACTGGAGCAATTGCCTTAGCGAAGGAATCCAGATTTCACAAAAGAACCAAACACATCAAGAGATGCTTCAACTCCATCCATGATCAAGTCAAGGAAGGAGACATAGAGATTTGCAAAATACATACGAATCTGAATGTAGCATACCCATTGAGTAAGCCTCTTCCACGAGCAAAACATGATCAACACTAAGACTCCATGGGTAGAATCATTACAATGTAATCTAGATTATTGACTTTAGTGCAAGTGGGAGACTGAAGGAAATATGCCCTAGAGGCAATAAGAAAGTTATTATTTTATATTTCCTTATTCATGATAAATGTTTATTATTCATGCTAGAATTGTATTGAGGTTCATAGTGGTCTAATAAAATAAACCCTAACCATGAAGGTTCCTAGTGTTGATACCAGTTGTTGGAGATAATGGAAGGAAGCAACAAAACCGCAACCAATAGAGGAGTCAGCCGGTTATGATGCAGCAATAGGTAGACCACTCAGAGACTGAATACAGCTAACATTAGCAGCAAGTGCACCATCACTAACAGGAATCGTAATGGTCTCAAGCATGGATCCGGGATCGCCCAGGATCGGGTGGAAGGTCGGAGAAGCCAGTCTTCAGTGATGCTTCCATGGCAGTTGGATAGACACATTGAAATGGAAGCTCTCGAACCTATTCCGAAGTAAGTTTAGGATGAGGTTTCCGATCCGGTTGGTGTTCTGACAGTAGTCCACCGGATCCCTAGTTGCAGTTTTTGTCCTTTTGGATACCACCTATTTTCATATTGAAAAGATTCCAGTACCTTCACCACAAACACAAGGCCTGCTGCTCCCTAAGTTGTAAAGTCGCCCATTTGGTAATCGGAGTGAATATATTAGCAGAGGCTAGAACAACCCATAGTAGTGTAGGGGCTGCTTCAACCAAGCATACCCGTATCCATTTATTTACCTCCTCTAGAAGGGTTCAAATCGAACTCAAAAGCAATGCGCATTATCTACGCCTTTTTTTGATTCACCAAGACCCGCTAAAGGCTCTTTTTACACAGCTATAGAATCTGAGAATTTTATAGAAAAGCAAGGTTCAAAGCCCATAGAGCGATAGTTCGACATTCCTTCTTCTTTCCAAGCTTCTGGCGGTATCTATACCTTTCGAGACCAAGCCCAGCTACAATTCTTTGCTTATGATAGAGTTCAGTGGCCTTTCTTGGCAGAGGTAATGCATAGAAAAACTTACCTGACAGGTGGATATATTGGATTAGACAAGCAGTGGGAGGAGGCAAAGTGTGTGTGAATATGAATGGAGATTGGCGAGAATATTTCTCTACTTTTAGAGGTTTGAGGCAAGGAGATCCTCTTTCTCCTTCACTTTTTCACCTAGTAGCACTAGAAAAAAATACTCTTCCGTGATGATACGTGTTGGTCACAGCAGGTCATGTTTTCTATCATGCATGTACATCCATGATGATTTTATGATAGAATCAAGATAGTCATACCTGTGCTGTCATAGAAGTGTTCCATGACATTACCAAAATTATCATCACTGAAGTGCCCACTTCCATGATGATAAATGGCGCGTCATGGAAGTGTTTTCGTCAAGGGTAACCGACACGTGGCATCCACCGTAACGGGTCGCCGTTAAGCTATCGGGTCCGGTTTTGGATCCGATAACCCGTTAACAGCCCAGACCAAGGAGGATTTTCCACGTGTAAAATTCTCCATGGCCGGAGGAAACACGTGTTGGCTCACCGTTGGGATAGATGTCATCCATTCATTGGACACGAGGCGCCTATGATATGTCGACATGTGGCACGGCCCAACAGAGGCCCATTCCGGTGAAAAGGTCGGCCCATTTGACTTGGTCAAAAGGTAACGAGCCGGCCCACGAAAATCCTGTTAACGGCGTGTTCGTATATAACCCAATTACGACCCGCTAACTCACGACCCGTTACGGCCTCTCGGAATTAAGCCTAGTAGCTTCATCTGGGCCATCCAATATGATTCCAGCCCATTATGACTTTCGGTCCATGTATGGCCCATGATGTCTTTCGGCCCATATGAGGCCCTTTGTAACTCTTTTGCCCATTAATGGCCCGTGGTGAATCTGGCCCATAATGAACAGTGTACAGCTTTATACCCATTAACGGCCCATTATTCCA
This sequence comes from Triticum urartu, assembly GCF_003073215.2. Lineage (NCBI taxonomy): Eukaryota > Viridiplantae > Streptophyta > Magnoliopsida > Poales > Poaceae > Triticum > Triticum urartu. The sequence continues at coordinate 239,994,113 of NC_053028.1, read as the reverse complement.
TTGGGCCATTTCCAACCCGTGTTATCTTTTGGCCTTCTCAGGGCGCATTTATTATTGGGCTCATTTCCAGCATTCGGTTACTTATGGCCCGTTACCGGCCTTTTCTGCTTGTGGGCCAAATTCAGCCCGTGGTTACAATCGGCCCGTTTGCGGCCCATTAATCCGTTGGGCCGTTTTCATAGCATCATCAAATACGACCGATTAACAATGGCCCGTTATGGTCGGTCCATGAACGGGCGATTCCAATCTAACTCGTTTATGACCCATAATGTGGCCTATTATTGGCCCATGTTTGGCCGATCGATCATACGACCTGTAGAAGGCCCATTGATGCTACGACCCATAGAAGGCCCATTGATTCTATGGCCCGTAGAAGGCCCATTGTTTCTATGGCCCTTAGAAGGCCCATTGTTTCTATAGGACCATCGTAACTACAGTAAATATGTAGCCCATGGTTATTGTGTCCTAGTTTTAAAAAATAGGTTATTGCGGCCACTAGCGAACGGCGGAAAAAGAACTGCACTGACTACAAGAAAACAAATAAACAAGACAACAAGGAAATAAATAAGCAAGCAACTTACGTTAGGCTATCACGGCTATTACACATATTACATCCACTCAGCATCAAAGTTCACCACCAATGCAAATATAGGGAACAAAGCAGCATATCATATACACTGGTTGTCAAAGTTGGCGACCAGTGCAAATAAACGCCGCAGCAAAACAAGTCCAGAACTGAAACCACTTCAGAAGATCTCAAGAAACAATATCCTGAGTATCCATAATGCTGGCAAGATGCTTAACAAGCTTATTAACTCTCTCTTGTTTGGCGCTTAAATCTTCCAGCGCTTGTTGTTGCACCAGAAAGTATGCATCTGAGTTCTGCAGGGACTTCCTCAGCCCTTCAGCTTCCTGTCGCTGCAGATCTGATCGATGTCTTCCAACTTGAAGTTGAGACTCAAGAAGATGAACTGATTCAGGCAGCGAGTTCGAAGAGCTTGTGCCAGCAGTAGTGGCCAGTAACTCGAACACTACATCAAGATAGGACTTTTGGGTTCTCTCATTGTCGTCAAGATAGTTTTTATCAACTTTCTTGGAGACCAACAAGGATGTCTCACTATCTTAAACCTTATATGCATTACTTCCTTTACCATTGCATAACGGGGTACTATTCTCCAATATTTTGTCCACATTCTAAAAGAGAAACATGCAGACACATCACAGGTTTACCATGTTGTATATGAAACTCATTTTGGTAAATCAGTTCAGTAGTAAAGTGGACAGGATAACATCATGAAACAAACATCTAGCTATGTACCATGGTCACTTTATGGTCTATATCATTCTAGTATTTGTTGCCAAATCAAGATAGAGACACAGTTCAAATAATATTTCTTCAAGACAAAGCAGAATAGATAGAATATAAGTGTGGGAAACTACAGAGCAATAACAACACTTATAATGTGCATGACATGAGAACATAACTGTTTATTCAATTGAAACTGAAATCAACATAGAGCAAGTTACAACAGCAAACCAGCTAAAGAAACAGGTTTAAAACATACCTGTTGCGCCATTGGAGTTTCAATTCCATCCTTCAAATTTGAAAATAGTTGGTATGAGTAAATACCATGATGTAAGAGCAAAGGAGTATGAACCATAGCTACAGAACCTGACCTGAGAACAATTCTTCTTCTGCTTTAAGCGTTGAGTTGGGATTCTGAGTGGTGGTCCTCATGCTTTGGGCACTGCAGTTCCCTTACTAACTGCTCATGTTTGGGTGCTCTATGGTGGAGACAGTGATGTGTCAACTGGAACTGGGTTACTATCTGCTGGGTTGGGGTTAGAAGGGGTGTAGCTGGTTCTCTGTCCAACTGGACAGGGGTACAATCTGCGAGAGTCTAGGTTATGTGTGGTCAGGGGCGGAGCCCAATGGGCCAACCCTGTGGCACAAGGTACAGGGTCCAAGAAATTTTTTAGTGCTACCTAACAGTCATTTGGCCCAAGGCAACAGGGTGGCCCAGCAAATGTGCCACAGGTCCAATGAAACCTTATCTAAAAAAACCAAGTCCGATGAAACCAGCCCGTGCGGCCGCAAGAGGCTCGTGGCTTCGCTTCCAACATCCCACTACCCACGTACATGCTCGATCCCTTCACATGCACCGGCACACGCGATTAGTGTTAGATGAATCAACCCATCTCCCTTCTCCTAATCTCCTGTAAGTCTGACAAACTCGTGATCCATCTTCCCAATCCCATATTTTTTTCCACTTAAAAAAGAGATCTTGATCCGTCTCCTCATCTCCTTTACTCTGTCCCAAGCAAGCGAGGCGAGCAAATCAACGCACAACCGCGGCTGTCGATCGATCGAATCGATCCATTCCTGATGGGTGGGCGTCAACCGGTAGGCCGCAGGCTGCTGATCAACTATTGATGGTGCAGGCTGCAGCGCCGACGTGAGCACACCTCCCTCACGAGTCATGGCCACGGCGCACGCTGGAATTTCTCTTCCCCTCTGTTAGCTAATTAGTAGTATGTTTTTGAATTTTTTTAGATTACAGTCATTACTTGATTCGAATTCTGCTCGGTATCCTTTTTGTGTTATTTTTTACATATACCTTTACAGGTTGCAACAATTGTATGTATTAAATTGGGGCTAGAAAGTAAACCTTATATTGAAATATAAATAAATGTATGTGTTTTGGCAAAACATGGGGCATCAGCTATTGTTTTAAGTTGTAATTAGGTATGCTTCATTGGCTTAACAATTTTGATTTCTCATTTGTAATTTTAATTGTGCAGATAATATGGACAATTTTCTTCTCAAAAGAAAGGCACCATCACATTCGCAATTAGGTATCCATGACATCCTTTTCAAGTAATTTTGTCGCACTATATTAAGCAGTTTGACTATTGCCCTTTGTTTTTATAAATTGACATCTACTCCCTCCGTCCGGAAATACTTGTCATAGAAATGGATACAAATGGTTGTATCTAGAACTAAAATACATCTAGATACGTCCATTTCTCGAACAAGTATTTCTGGACGGAGGGAGTATTATATTTGGCAATTCATGTTACAAGTTGTGAAACACATCTTTATTAGTGCATTGTTACTTGAATTTTTACGTCATGGTTAAGTAGTGCATCAGGATAACATTAGCTCCAGATCCGCCCCTGCGTGTGGTGGGGTTGGTTCTTGGGCAAGTACAACCGTGGTTCTATCTGCATCAACTGGTAGCACTATCTTTTCCGAAGACTGTGTTGTTACTCCCTTAGATACTGCCATCACCCTCTCCAATTCAAATGGCTGATAAACAAGAAAAGTAATTGAATGTACATACATTGTATGATAGACAGGTGCAATGGATAGTGGGGAATAAAAGAGGGCATGAAATAATTCACATTTATGTTGTCTAACCAAACATAATAGTATGACACAATTTCACATATATTATGGCTAACTAAACATGATAGCATGGCACAATTTCACATATATGATGGCTAACAAAAAAAGATGGAAAGACATAGTTCAAAATATGATGACTATGTAAACAGGATGACATGATATAACTATATAATGTGTTTATTAAATAGGTTGGCATGCCATAATTCACATACATGCCACCTACGGAAACATGATAGCATGATATAATTCACAGATAGAATGACATAATTCAAAATATGATGACTGTAAACACTAAACATGATGAGATGATATAACTATATGATGTCTTTATTAAATGGTTTGGCATGCCATAATTTAGATAGATGCCGTGTATGTAAACATGATGTCATGATATAATTCAAATATATGATTTATATAGTAAGCAAGTAAGCAGATGGCAATCACATATCTGATGTAAAAACTAAGCAATGCAAGACAACATGCATGAAATGAGTAATATAACCCTGCCAAGTTTGAGCATAGACCTCAGGAGGGAAATAGGACTTGTCATCAGTCTCTGAATCCTCCTCTGAGGAGCTCTCTGTAACCAGCAAGATGTCTGCTTCAGCAGGTAGCATTGTCTGCTATGAATACCTTGTTTTCACTCCAGATACCTCCATCACCGCTTCGAATGGCCGATGCACAGGAAGAGTAGTTGAATATACAAACGTTGTCGACAAATGGAACACATAATACAAAAAGGATAACATGATATAATTCACATACATGATGATTGGCTAAACAGCATGGCATTGCATAATTCACATATATAATGCCCTGCAACAAGATAGCATTGCATAATTCACATATATAATGTCTTGCAACAAGATGGCATTGCATAATTCACATATGTGGTAATTAGACACTAAACATATGGCATTCACACAAAGCATGTCTAAACTAATCAAATGACATAGCAATGTGCTACCTCTTGAGCACTGCATTGGTTTTCCCTTGAAGAGGAAAGGGTGATGCAGTAAAGCAGCGTAAGTATTTCCCTCAGTTTTTGAGAACCAAGGTATCAATCCAATAGGAGACCACGCGCGAGTCACCTCGTACCTACACAAACAAATAAGAACCTCGCAACCAACGCGATAAAGGGGTTGTCAATCCCTTCACGACCACTTGCAAGAGTGAGATCTGATAGAGATGATAATAATAAGATAAGTATTTTTGGTATTTCTATGATATAGATTGAAAGTAAAGATTGCAAAATAAATGGTAATGGAAATAATGGTAGATTAATATGATGGAAGATAGACCCGGGGGCCATAGGTTTCACTAGTGGCTTCTCTCAAGATAGCATAAGTATTACGGTGGGTGAACAAATTATTGTCGAGCAATTGATAGAAAAGCGAATAATTATGAGAATATCTAGGCATGATCATGTATATAGGCATCACGTCCGAGACAAGTAGACCAAAACGATTCTGCATCTACTACTATTACTCCACACATCGACCGCTATCCAGCATGCATCTAGAGTATTAAGTTCATAAGAACAGAGTAACGCCTTAAGCAAGATGACATGATGTAGAGGGATAAAATCATGCAATATGATATAAACCCCATCTTTTTATCCTTGATGGCAACAATACAATACGTGTCGTTTCCCTTTCTGTCATTGGGATCGAGCACCGCAAGATTGAACCCAAAGCCAAGCACTTCTCCCATTGCAAGAAAGATCAATCTAGTAGGCCAAACCAAACTGATAATTTGAAGAGACTTGCAAAGATAAACCAATCATACATAAAAGAATTCAGAGAAGATTCAAATATTGTTCATAGATAAACTTGATCATAAACCCACAATTCATCGGATCTCGACAAACACACCACAAAAGAAGAGTTACATCTAATAGATCTCTAAGAGAATCAAGGAGAACTTTGTATTGAGATCCAAAGAGAGAGAAGAAGCCATCTAGCTACTAGCTATGGACCCGTAGGTATGAAGTAAACTACTCACACATCATTGGAGAGGCCATGGAGTTGATGTAGAGGCCCTTCGTGATCAATGCCCCCTCCGGCGGAGCTCCGGAAAAGGCCCCAAGATGGGATCTCTTGGGTACAGAAGGTTGCGGCAGTTGAAATAGGGTTTCGTGGTGCTCCTGGATGTTTGCGGGGTATATGGATATATATAGGAGGAAGAAGTAGGTCGGCGGAGCAATGAGGGGCCCACGAGGGGGGAGGGTGCGCCCCCTGCCTCGTGGCCGCCTCGTTGATTGCTTGACGTCCACTCCAAGTCCCCTGGATCACGTTTGTTCCAAAAATCACGTCCCCGAAGGTTTCATTCCGTTTGGACTTCGTTTGATATTCCTTTTCTATGAAACACTGAAATAGGCAAAAAACAGCAATTTGGGTTGGGCCTCCGGTTAGTAGGTTAGTCCCAAGAATAATACTCCCTCCGTTCCTAAATATAGGGTGTATAGTTTGTAGCACGGAAATTAAAGAACGCATGTGAAGGGAAAATTTCACAAGTTTTGGGCGAGATTACACCTGGCTAATTGACATGAGAAAATAGAGGAGGAGCTTGCATGATACAAGGAAACGTAATCAAATCCCTAAAAAAAATATCCAAACGAGTGGTGCAACGTAATACACCTTATATTTTGGATTTTTTTTTCTCAAAAGTCTATACACCTTATATCAAGGAACGGAGGGAGCATAAAAGTGTAAAATAAAGCCCATTAACATCCAAAACAGATAATATAATAGCATGGAACAATAAAAAATTATAGATACGTTGGAGACATATCAAGCATCCCCAAGCTTAATTCCTGCTCATCCTCAAGTAGGTAAATGATAAAAACAAATTTTTTGATGTGGAATGTTTCCTAACATATTTCTCAATGTAATTTTCTTTATTGTGGCATGAATGTTCAGATCCGAAAGATTCAAGATAAAAGTTTAACATTGACATAAAAATAATAATACTTCAAGCATACTAACTAAAGCAATCATGTCTTCTCAAAATAACATGGCCAAAGAAAGTTCATGCCTACAAAATCATATAGTTTGGTCATGCTCCATTTTCGTCACACAAGAATGCTCTCATCATGCACAACCCCAATGAAAAGCCAAGTAATTGTTTCATACTTTAGTAATCTCAAACTTTGTTCAACTTTCACGCAATACATGAGCGTGAGCCACGGATATAGCACTATGGGTGGAATAGTATATAATGAAGGGGGTTATGTGGAGAAGACAAAAAAGGAGAAAGTCTCACATCGATGCGGCTAATCAATGGGCTAGGGAGATGCCCATCAATTGATGTCAATGTAAGGAGTAGGGATTGCCATGCAACAGATGCACTAGAGATATAAATGTATGAAAGCTCAACACAAGAAACTAAGTGGGTGTGCATCCAACTTGCTTGCTCACGAAGACCTAGGGCACTTGAGGAGGCCCATTGTTGGAATATACAAGCCGAGTTCTATAATGAAAAGTTCCCACTAGTATATGAAAATGACAAAACAAGAGACTCTCTATAATAAAAGTCATGGTGCTACTTTGAAGCACAAGTGTGGAAAAAGGATAGTAGAATTGCCCTTTTTTGGGCTTTTTTTTTCTTTTTTGGCCTTTCTCTTTTTTATTTATTTGGGACAATGCTCTATTCATGATGATCATCACACTTCCATTTATTTACAACTCAACGATTACAACTCGATACTAGAACAATATATGACTCTATATGAATGCCTCCGACGATGTACCGGGATGTGCAATGACTCATGAGTGACATGTATGGAAAAATTATGAACGGTGGCTTTGCCACAAATACGATGTCAACTACATGATCATGCAAGGCAATATGACAATGATGATGCGTGTCATAATAAACAGAATGGTGGAAAGTTGCATGGCAATATATCTCGGAATGGCTATGGAAATGCCATAATAGGTAGGTATGGCGGCTGTTTTGAGGAAGATATAAGGAGGTTTATGTGTGATAGAGCGTATCGTATCACGGGGTTTGGATGCACCGGCGAAGTTTGCACCAACTCTCAAGGTGAGAAAGGGCAATGCACAGTACCGAAGAGGCTAGCAATGATGGAAGGGTGAGAGTGCATATAATCCATGGACTCAATATTAGTCATAAAGAACTCACATACTTATTGCAAAAATCTACAAGTCATCAAAAACCAAGTATTACGCGCATGCTCCTAGGGGGATAGATTGGTAGGAAAAGACCATCGCTCATTCCCGACCGCCACTCATAAGGAAGACAATCAAATAACACCTCATGTTTCAAATTTGTTACACAACGTTTACCATACATGCATGCTAAAGGACTTGCAACCTTCAACACAAGTATTTCTCAAATTCACAACTACTCAACTAGCACAACTTTTATATCACTATCTCCATATCTCAAAACAATCATCAAGTATCAAACTTCTCTTAGTATTCAATGCACTTATATGAAAGTTTTTATTATGCATACAAGCAAATTGCCATGTTGTTCTAAAGGACTCTCAAAATAATATAAGTGAAGCATGAGAGATCAATTATTTATATAAAATAAAACCACCACCGTGCTCTAAAAGATATAAGTGAAGCACTAAAGAAAAAACTATATAGCTCAAAAGATATAAGTGAAGCACATAGAATAAAAACTATATAGCTCAAAAGATATAAGTGAAGCACATAGAGTATTCTAATAAATTCCAATTCATGTGTGTCTCTATCAAAAGGTGTGTACAGAAAGGATGATTGTGGTAAACTAAAAATAAAAGACTCAAATCATACAAGACGCTCCAAGAAAACACATATCATGTGGCGAATAAAAATATAGCTCCAAGTCAAGTTACCGATGAACGAAGACGAAAGAGGGGATGCCTTCCCGGGCATCCCCAAGCTTAGGCTTTTTGGTGTACTTGTATTTTACCTTGGGGTGCCATGGGCATCCCCAAGCTTAGGCTCTTGCCACTCCTTGTTCCATAGTCCATCAAATCTTTACCCAAAACTTGAAAACTTCACAACACAAAACTTAAAAGAAAATCTTCGTGAGCTCCGTTAGTAAAAGAAAACAAACCACCACTTCAAGGTACTGTAATGAACTCATTATTTTTTTATATTTGTGTTAAACCTACTGTATTCCAACTTCTCTATGATTTATAAACTCTTTTACTAGCTATAGATTCATCAAAATAAGCAAACAACACACGAAAAACAGAATCTGTCAAAAACAGAACAGTCTGTAGTAATCTGTAGGTTTAGAATACTTCTGGAACCCCAAAAATTCTAAAATAAATTTCTGGACGTGAGGAATTTATCTATTAATCATCTTAAAAAATAATTAACCAAATAGAACTCTCCAGTAAAAAATGGCAGAAATTCTCGTGAGCGCTAAAGTTTCTGTTTTTTACAGCAAGACCAAAAAGACTTTCCCCAAGTCTTCCCAACGGTTCTACTTGGCACGAACACTAATTAAACACAAAAAACACAACCAAAACAGAGGCTAGATAAATTATTTATTACTAAACAGGAGCAAAAAGCAAGGAACAAAAATTAAATTGGGTTGCCCCCCAACAAGCGCTATCGTTTAACGCCCGTAGCTAGGCATAAAAGAGAAGATAGATCTAGGTATTGCCATGATAATGATAAGATAAATCACGAAAAGCTCATCTCATACTCCCTACGTTCAGAAGCAAGCTTCCTTTGTGTCAAGCAAAAATAATCAAAAGGGCTAAATTTAATGGGACAAAAGTCCCCAAGATCAAGATCGGGAGGTATTGGTTCCTCCTTTGGCCCCTCATATTGCACAATCAATTCATCATTATAAGCATTCTTTTGGCAAAAAGTCATGAGCCTTTGTTCAAGGGAAAAACCTAGCCCATTGTTTTGGATGGCAAAGCTATCATTAAGTTTAGATATCCTATTTACAAGAGAATCGGTACGAACCTTTTTTCTAAGGTTTTCATTAAAAGCAACATGATCTAAAGATCGTAAACGCATAATGTCTTCTTGATAGAAAAGGATTGCTTCTATGGGAGGACGGCCAACATCCACCCTATAATGCGCAAAAATTTCATTGGCTTCTTTTATTATAAATCTGAACTCATGAGCTAAAAAGATGGTTGCTGCTCGCTTAACACAAGAATGCTCAATATTAGAAAGTTCTAGGAAAATCCTTTGTATGGAAGGATGCATATGTAAAAATTGTCTTTCGAGTTCAACTATGAGAAAAGATATAGCATCTGCGAGATTCCTAGTTTTATGAAGGATAGATCCACTCATGGTGGGCAAAGCACCGGCACAAGTGAAGAAATCTTGAATAACTCCCTTCCCAATAATATTACCGCTACCAATACGAAACTTTTTAGTGTGCACAATAATACGATTTTCAAGAGGATCATCAGTAGCATCAAAGTTTTCCATATTATTATCCTTACCAATGATAACCTCCCCAGTTTCAGACATGATGGCAATAGATTGCAAAAAGAATGAGCACACAGAAGGCAGGAAGGAAAAATAGGCGAATGGAAAAGAGGGCGAATAAAACGGCAAGGGTGAAGTGGGGGAGAGGAAACGAGAGGCAAATGGCAAATAATGTAATGCGAAGTATAAGAGTTTTGATGGGTACTTGGTATGTCTTGACTTGGCATAGATCTCCCTGGCAACGACGCCAGAAATCCTTCTTGCTACATCTTGAGCACTGCGTTGGTTTTCCCTTAAAGAGGAAAGGGTGATGCAGTAAAGCAGCGTAAGTATTTACCTGAGTTTTTGAGAACCAAGGTATCAATCCAGTAGGAGACCACGCGCAAGTCACCTTGTACCTACACAAACAAATAAGAACCTCGCAACCAACGCGATAAAGGAGTTGTCAATCCCTTCACGACCACTTGCAAGAGTGAGATCTGATAGAGATGATAATAATAAGATAAGTATTTTTGGTATTTTTATGATATAGATTGAAAGTAAAGATTGCAAAATAAACGCTAATGGAAATAATGGTAGATTAATATGATGGAAGATAGACCCGGGGGGCATATATTTCACTAGTGGCTTCTCTCAAGATAGCATAAGTACTACGGTGGGTGAACAAATTACTGTCGAGCAATTGATAGAAAAGCGGATAATTATGAGAATATCTAGGCATGATCATGTATATAGGCATCACGTCCGAGACAAGTAGACCGAAACGATTCTGCATCTACTACTATTACTCCACACATCGACCGCTATCCAGCATGCATCTAGAGTATTAAGTTCATAAGAACAGAGTAATGCCTTAAGCAAGATGACATGATGTAGAGGGATAAACTCATGTAATATGATATAAACCCCATATTTTTATCCTCGATGGCGACAATACAATACGTGTCATTTCCCTTTCTTTCACTGGGATCGAGCACCACAGGATTGAACCCAAAGCTAAGCACTTCTCCCATTGCAAGAAAGATCAATCTAGTAGGCCAAAACAAACTGATATTTTTAAGGGACTTGCAAATATAAACCAATCATACATAAAAGAATTCAGAAAAGATTCAAATATTGTTCATAGATAAACTTGATCATAAACCCACAATTCATCGGATCTCGACAAACACACCGCAAAAGAAGAGTTACATCGAATAGATCTCCAAGAGAATTGAGGAGAACTTTGTATTGAGATCCAAAGAGAGAGAATAAGCCATCTAGCTACTAGCTATGGACCCGTAGGTCTAAAGTAAACTACTCACACATCATCGGAGAGGCCATGGAGTTGATGTAGAGGCCCAACGTGATCAATGCCCCCTCCGACGGAGCTCCGGAAAAGGCCCCAAGATGGGATCTCTTGGGTACAGAAGGTTGCGGCGGTGCAAATAGGGTTTCATGGTGCTCCTGGATGTTTGCGGGGTATATGGATATATATAGGAGGAAGAAGTAGGTCGGTGGAGAAACGAGGGGCCCACGAGGGGGGAGGGCACGCCCCAGGGGGGGGGGTGTCGGTGTCAAAACCGGTGGATCTCGGGTAGGGTGTCCCGAACTGTGCGTCTAGGCGGATGGTAACAGGAGACAAGGGACACAATGTTTTACCCAGGTTCGGGCCCACTTGATGGAGGTAAAACCCTATGTCCTGCTCGATTAATATTGATGATATGGGTAGTACAAGAGTTGATCTACCACGAGATCGTAGAGGCTAAACCCTAGAAGCTAGCCTATGATATGATTGTATGTATATATTGTATCTCTATCGACTAGCCTGGCCTCGGTTTATATAATGCACCGGAGGCCTAGGATAACAAGAGTCCTAGCCGAATACGCCGGTGGGGAGAAGTCCTTGTCTTGATCGCCAAGTCTTGTGGAATCTTCCTTGTATGCGGTAGCCGTCCGAACTGGCCCATGAGTATACGGCCACGGGGGTCCTCGGCCCAATCTAATAGATTTGGAGACGACGTGGTGAGTACCCCCTAGTCCAGGACACCGTCAGTAGCCCCCTGAACCGGTCTTCAAGTTAGGGACGCTCCTCGATTCTTCCGAACTGTTCTTCATCTTCGGTTGCCGGTCTTGAAAACTGGTTCAACAAATCTTCTTTATCTTCGATCTTGAGGATTGCCGAAATGCATTCGACGAGTTTACATGTCGGGTATCCGAGGAGCCCCTTTAAGTTTCCGGCCTTTATCAATGCCTTGTTTATTTTTATGCCACACCTCGGGTTTGAAGTTGTTCCCGGGAGGCAGGGTCCTCTTGCGTCCGAGCTCCAACGCCAGACTGCATTCGAGGTATCTTTTGTAGCCGAGCACCAACGCCGGACCGCTTCCCAGCTCTAGCGCCAGAATGTATCCGAGCTCCAACACCGGACTATGTATCCGAGCTCCAACGCCGGACTGTATATCCAAGCTCCAACGCCGAAATATATCCGAGCTCCAACGCCGGACTGTGTCCAGGCTCCAATGCCGGACTATATCCGAGGTGTCATATCACCTTGGTTCAAAAAAGTTGAAGGAGTTTAGCCGAGCTTAATGCCAGAAATGCCCTCTATGGAGCCAGCCACTAGCGCCCGAGCTTTATGCCGGACTACTTCCGAGGTGGTGCACCACCCCGAATGTGGGCCGATTTTTGTGAATATTTTTTATTGGTGCAATTTATTCTCTGCCGAGATATATAGCCAGTAGCCCTCAAGGTGTGTATCGGTCTAAAACCCGAGATGCACCTGAAGGATGACGTAAGACCGCTGATCCCAGTAGCCACTGAGACTCAGGTTGATTTGCAAAATCGGCCTGAGGATCAAGTCCAAGCTCGGCAGAATACTTCGGGATACTAAAAGCGGCGTGCTCAGTCCTGGAGACTCAGGTTGGGTGCGGCCGACCAACCTGAGGATCAAAATCTCCTCGGAAACTATATTGCACATAAAATTTTCTACATTGGACAAGCAATGCAGTAGCCCCCGAGACACTGGTCGGGTGGTAACACCAGATCAGGGGATCAATGTGCCCCTTTAATATTTGTAAATAATAAGCCCGAAGCCCAGTAGCCCCCGAGCCTTAATGCGGGCACGGGTGGCCGAATTAAGGATCAATATCCATAGTAAAATCACAAATTATGTGTAATGACTCTATGTATCCAAGTACTTTACGTCATTAATGCTCGGATCCACATTGTACAAAACTTTGTTGACCGACCATCGGCTTCCACCTCCTCAGCCAGTAGCCGAGGAATGTTTGTCCTACTTTATAAAGCCTTTATGAGGGCAAAGATTTACAACAAACAAGGCAATCTGGCCATACGGTTTTATAAACAAAGGTACGCAGAGAGTTATATTACTGTTTAACAGAAGAAATGTCTTCCAAAGAAAATAGTCCCGCTATCGGTTCCTTTCTTTGGGTTGTCATGCTAAGCATGATCATTAAACCTCAGCTCTAATGTAAGAGCAAAATATTGAGGATTTAGTTTGGGAGGCCAGTTAATAGCCCCCGGTAATGTTCGGCAACAGTCGGGGTCAAGCCGTAAACACTTCGGCCAATGTTATGAATGGCCCATCATTTAACATAGTCATCGGATCGCTGACCAGTTTACGCTTATTGTGAAAGTCAGTTTTTGGCTTTCTCCACTGAGGTGCTTAACCATGTGAGCTGGAAGCACAATCACAGTGGTTCTCCCTTTGCACGCCTAGCTGAACAAAACGGAACATAGGAAGCAAGTGCAGGAGCCGGGCAACCCAACTATTGACCGAAGACACAATTCGAAACCGATGCATATATAGCAATATCTGAGAATGTTTTTGCCGAATCCCTAAGGGTGTCCGGCGTTGCACTGCGAGACTAATGCTGGAAAAGCACAAATAGTTTAAAAGTGCCAAAAAGCTTGGAAAACCAAGAAACATTAGTAAAAACATGACGTCCGAACAATATCAAGTGTTCGGTGCCAATCCGAAAGTTGGTCTTAGAAAAAAGAAGTGCTTCTGTCGTGCTTTAACATGATACATCCTATCTCAAGACTTCGAGCGGGTCAGCCTACGGCTTCAACCTCCTATCCCGAGGGCGGAGTACTTCTCATCAGGCCAGTTTAGCAAACTAAACTCTAGCGGCTTTGAGAGATAAATTAGGCTCCCTGGCTAGTGACCGCACACTCATGTCGAAAAAAGGAGTGATAAATAATAATAATAATAAAACTTTGCAACGACTAAGAAGAAGAACACTTATTATAAAACGGCTCATGTAAACTTACGAGCCCCCAAGTGACTTGGGTAGAAGAATGATTGCATGTATCGAAGTACTTATATCATATCTATGTTCAACTGAACTTTAAACGCGTCTTAACCGACCGTCAGCTTCTCCCTCTTCGGTCAAGGACCGAAAAGTGTTATGTACTCCATTGGTCGAGAATATCGACGGTGTTTCCAATAACCAGGCAATCAGGTCATAAGGCTGTAACAGACAAAGCGCGCTCAGGGAACTTATGCTATATTACCGTGAAGTGTAAGAAGCATCTTCGAAGAAAATAGTACCCCCACCGATACCTTTCTTCGGTGCTCATTGTTATTATGAGACTTGTGCAATAGATTTTTTGTACTCATGAGTTCCGTTGTGTGCCGACCATCATTGAAAACTATAAGAGCGCTAGCTTTCGGCTTCACCCAGTCTGAGGTCCGGCTCGGGCGACCCGATCGTGACAATCGCAGAGGTGCTCCCTTTACTCCCTAGCCGAACAATCGGGAACGTAGGGGTAAACACAGGAGCGAGGCAATCCAGCTTGCAAATCGCTTAAGTCAATATGGTGCATATTGTGGCATAATACATGAACAAGGAACGAAGCCATACAAGTATAATCACATGCAAGAGGAAAAGCTTCATAAAGGAAACCCCCAAGTGAATTGGGTCCTTGAATTTGTGTGTGACAAACAAAGTTTGGACAACGAAAAAAAATTTACAAGCAACTTTTTCCAAAAAAGTATAATGCTTGGTCGAATCGAACACAAGTTAGAAATTAAAGCTTTGAGCATGAAAGCGACTTAGCTGGTTAATGTGTTCGGTATTGATCACGCGGTCCAAGCTTGATGCGGGGCAAGATTCCATCCCCCAAGCCGGTCCCGAGGTGGCGGAGCGGAGAGCTCGACACGACGAAGTGGTGACATAGCACGGTCAATGCAGACCGGCAGAGTGACGCCGAAGTCCCCGGATCGTTTTCCTGTGCACAAAAAATAGTGCAAACCGGAGATAATAGTAACAATGATAATTAAAAAAAATGTTGCATAATAAATAATTTATGCAAAGTGAGTAATAAAAGAAATATGGCCTGGCGCCGAAGTCAATGTCGATGCAGGGCGTCGGCGTGATGCAGTAAAGGCGTGGCAAAGCCAGAATTCACAGGTCGGTCCGAGTTCCGGATGCGGCATTCGCCGGACTATGTACGGAGACTGACCGGACCACCATGCGACCGTCGTTAATGCGGCCACCATTTGATAGACCTGTGTACATATGATGGACAAACCAGAGTAATAATTCCTTTGGAAAAATTGAAACCAAACAAGTAAAAAATACTAGGATTAATAGCACCTGGTTTATTTGTTGTAGCAATCCGAAGGAAGGTGATTCCCAAAATTGGGACTCGATCCGCACACCCATTACCGGAGTAGGTTGATGAAGAGATGGCGAAGCCTCGATGTCAGCCGATGAGTCGAAGTAGGTCGGCGTGATGGACACCAGCTTGAAGAAGCAATAGTGCGGCCCTGCCGATGCAGGTCGTGACGTGGTCGATGCCGGCTTGATGAAGCGACCGTGCGGTGATGCCAGTATGCCCGCTCCGTGTAATCCGTGGGACGGCGATGTTTGTGATGATTTATCCTTCGCGATGCCGGACTCTTATTCGGCTTGCCGAGATGATGATCCGAAGAAGTTGAGCTCGGCTCAACAAAGTGACGACGTGTCTAGCGCAGGTCGGCAGCCGTGGAGCAATATTGCCAGACTGGTTTGACACCAGCATGATATTGAAGATCATGTTCAAAAGATCTTAAAGTTAGTGGGATGTGTTCGGGAACAAAACACAATACCCCACACAAAACTTCCTTCAAAAGGGATGTCCGAAATCCTGTTCATAAAAAAGACGAACTCGGGTCGGATTCGTTTTCGCGCAGAAAACAGATCCGAAAAGTGATGCACTAATCGGAAGGTTCCCGGAGTTTGGACGGTCGGATCGAGCTGAAATTTTGAGAGCTGCTAGATATAGGAATTCTGCAGCCGATCAACGGTTGGATCTTTCAAAGTACGTCCGAGCTAGAAGCTGAACACCACGCCCTAAACTCGTCCAGATTCCCGTCTAGATTTGACAGGGCTCCGGTATATCATAGATTGCCAGAGATTCCTCCATCGGAACTCGACGAAATTTTCCAAGGTTGTTCTAGACTCGATTCCGCACAATTCCACCAAAGCGATCGTTAAAGCGACGCTCGAGGAGGCAGTGGCGGCGGATACGCGTTCGCTGTCCGGAAAAACAGCACAGTCGCCCGAGGGCAATGTTGACGTTGAGCCCCCGAGCTCCATGGACGATTCCTCCATGATCTTGATAGAGATCGGAGTTGGTGTTGATGAAGGCCCTCGTCCGAACATGGTGATCCGATCACGGGGCGCAGTTCTTGGTCGAACCAAGGTGACCAGTCGAGCTGTTGACGAGGATGCCGAAGTCGCAGTTGATCTGCAGGCGAGCCATCGATCCTTTTGTCGATCACACAGCGGAACAATCAATGAAAGCACCAATGTCAGTGTCAATACCGGTGGATCTCGGGTAGGGGGTCCCGAACTGTGCGTCTAGGCGGATGGTAACAGGAGACAAGGGCCACAATGTTTTACCCAGGTTCGGGCCCTCTTGATGGAGGTAAAACCCTACGTCCTGCTCGATTAATATTGATGATATGGGTAGTACAAGAGTTGATCTACCACGAGATCGTAGAGGCTAAACCCTAGAAGCTAGCCTATGGTATGATTGTATGTATATATTGTATCTCTATCGACTAGCCTGGCCTCGGTTTATATAATGCACCGGAGGCCTAGGATAACAAGAGTCCTAGCCGAATACGCCGGTGGGGAGAAGTCCTTGTCTTGATCGCCAAGTCTTGTGGAATCTTCCTTGTATGCGGTAGCCGTCCGAACTGGCCCATGAGTATACGGCCACGGGGGTCCTCGGCCCAATCTAATAGATCGGGAGACGACGTGGTGAGTACCCCCTAGTCCAGGACACCGTCAGGGGGGTAGGCGCGCCCCTTGCCTCGTGGCCGCCTTGTTGATTTCTTGACGTCCACTCCAAGTCCCCTGTATCACGTTTGTTTCAAAAATCACGTTCCCTAAGGTTTCATTCCGTTTGGACTCCGTTTGATATTC
The DNA here is from genome assembly GCF_003073215.2 of Triticum urartu. Taxonomy (NCBI): domain Eukaryota; kingdom Viridiplantae; phylum Streptophyta; class Magnoliopsida; order Poales; family Poaceae; genus Triticum; species Triticum urartu. The sequence continues at coordinate 239,976,867 of NC_053028.1, read as the reverse complement.
CTTTTCTATGAAACACTGAAATAGGCAAAAAATAGCAATTTGGGCTGGGCCTCCGGTTAATAGGTTAGTCCCAAAAATAATATGAAAGTGTAAAATAAAGTCCATTAACATCCAAAACAGATAATATAATAGCATGGAACAATAAAAAAATTATAGATACATTGGAGACGTATCACAATGCAAGACACCATATGCAAGACACCATATGCCAAGTTAGAGCATACACCTCGGGGGGGGGGGGGATAAGACTAGTCTTCTGTCTCTGAATCCTCCTCCGAGGAGGCTCTGAAGACCTTATTTTCACTCCAGAATTTTCCATCACCGTGTCATAATGGCTGATGCACACGAAGATTAGTTGAATGTACTAACATTGCTAACAAATGTAATATGCAATGAAAAATAAAGGATGGCCTGATATAATTCACATATAAGATGATTGGATAAGCAGACTGGCATTGCAAAATTCACATATATGATGCCTGGCTAAACAAGATGGCGTTGCATAATTCACATATACGATGAAGAAACTAAATAGATGGCATTCACACAAAGCATGTCTAAACTAAGAAGATTACATATTTGATGTATAAAGTAAGCAATGCAAGGCACCGTATGCATGATATAACCAACATCAGCATGCCAAGTTAGGGCAAAGACCTCAGGGGGTAAATAGGAGTGGTCTTCTCCTTCTGAATCTCCCTCAGAACAGTTATCTTCTTCTTGATTACAATCCGAAATGGGTGGAGGGGGGGCTGCCTTTGCGCCCACCATGGAGCAACGTTTGCACGAAATTTTATTGCCATGTAAGGCTCATTTCTTTTGCTCTACATGTTCAGTTCCATTGTGTACAATAACTGACATGCATAGGAATAAAACTTAGTGAGATTATGTAAGGAGTGCATGCACAAATCACTACACCACAACACTAATGTAAGGACAGAGAAACTGCCGGGAGAAGGTTCTTTAAAGGGCAGAAAAACTGCTGGGACAATGGTTCTCCCAACAGATAGAACCGCCACGAGAACGGCTATCGGGGATTACTTTTCCCGGCAGATAAACTTCTCCCGGCAGTTTTTCTGCCCTAGCACATGTATTTGCCGGCAGTTTTACTGCAAGCACAAATATGTTTGCCCGGCAGATAATAGGCCATCATGATTTGTTTCAACAACAATCTAGGCTGTTCTGGGCAACATATCCCCAATTTAATATCCAATCACAATACACCCAGGCATCATACATCATTTCACACAAGGTTTAATGGCAGACCTCAAACACATTCAGACTAAAAATTCAAGATCTCAACATCCATAAATGTGTTCAGTAGCAACCAGCTACATTGGTAAACATAATTTACATGAGACAATAAGATGTTTATGTCTTCAAACTAAGCTACACTAACAGTATGAGCTTGACTTATCACTATAGCTATGTCTAGGAAACAATGGCATGTTCACACTTTTGTATATTTCTGCTCAGCCGTTTGTTGAATGCCATTGCCGTAATCATGGGATGTTCTGAATAGAAGACTCGCCACCATCATGTGAAGCTACATTATTCAAAGAGGGCCACATGCCTCACGCCACTTGATTGTGTTGTCATAATGAACAGAAGAATCGCCATTATCCTAGTTGACTTGTACAACTACGTGTCGACCAGAAGATCTTCCAGTGTGATGCCAACCTGAACAGGTAAGAAACAACTTATAGAAGCTGCTGGATGTAATGAGATAGTCATTTAAAGAAATACCTTGGATTTATATAGCTACTAAGAGCATTAGCAATGAATCTTTGCAATAATTGATTTCAGAGAAGTAAAACATTATAAAAAGCTAACAAATCACATGTCAATTAATGTGTTTTGTTTTAAAAAATCTTAACATAAAAGGAAGACAACATGTGTTCACAGATGAGAACCATGTTACAAAAAAGAATTCTGCTGACTTAGGTCAAAGCTCAAACGATAACTTGAAAGCGAGTATACATGTTCCTGATTCTAGTTTCCAGCTGTTTCTATAAAATCTGTGCCACAAGTAGGTCGAGTCTTACAACATTGATATTATTTTCGTTTCTTCGTCTGTAGGGTGTAGAGCTTGTGCACAAGCAGACCCACAAAAGCATGGTATGTCAAAACTCCTATAAACATATTGAGATTGCAGTTCTAAGAAAAATAGTAAGGGGTGTGACGCTGACCTGCACTCCATGTGGCAAGGATGAAGAAGGGTTTACTTTTTGGACGGGTAACAGAAGCATTGCGTCGCTACAGAGCTGTTGTTTGTGCTCTGCTCTACGGAGGATGCAAAGGGGTTTGCACCGGGTAGAGGTAGTCACATTGTGCCCTACCCTATGGATTGCAGAAGATTCCTCTCTATTAACCCCCCCCTCTCTCTCTCTTCGTGTGTTTAATTCCTCCTTCGAACTCCTTTCTCTACGTGCATGGATCAAATTGAGAAAAGCAATGGAAAGCTGGAATAAGTGTGAGCAGGATCAAACTCTGTTAGGTGAGTAACTGAGTGTTACAGCCACAATGGTTTTTCTATATCGATGGACTCTATGCAGGCTTGAGTATCTTTTGATTTGCATTATTTTCTTATTTATAGTGAAACAGGTTTATAAATATCATCAATTGTTAGCTCATAAATATTTTTCCATCGGCTAAAATGGGATGGCCTCTTTCCAAAGTCTGTGACTACATCTAACTCATTTTTTCAGAGTTCGTGTAGTTTCAGATACCAGAAAGAGTGTTCAACTACATATACAGCTGGTTGGAAATCTGTAATACCTGGTGATTGGTATGTGTACATCATCAGTGTCTCTGCTCCAAATTCATCAGTTTGAAAATCGCAGGCAAACATGTAATGGTCGAGGCTGCATTGCTCATGGTCTCGTTCAACAATTAATAGTAAAGTTATGTTTCCTGCACAATGTCAAATGAGGCCGCAAAGCTGCACAGTTAGTTTCTATCTATCTATCTACTTAATTCATTTTAGGATCTTTGTGACTGAAGGATCAAAATAGGACGAAGAACATGATTGGAAGATTAGATTGAAACATCAACAGATTCATTGCAAATTGAGAAAAAAAATCCAAAACAATTCTAACAAGCTCACGCACCATTCATGCACAATTCTGTCTAGAAGTAGGATGGGCAAAAAACATCAACACAGATGGTTTGCACTGGCAATCACAAGATCTCGTGTAGAAAAATGAACATGCATGAAAGCGGCAGTGGCCACACTTGCCTCTCGGTGCGAGCGCAGGAATATCCTCACTGGACAGGGCAGCGTGTGCTCCGCCGAGCATCCAGCTGCAAAGGCCTGGCTCGGTGCACACACACTAACGCACATGAGCGGCAAACACCAAAATAGAATTGAATTTTTCTTTACCTTTTAGAATCCGATGCTTTGGTTGCACAACAATAACTAAAAAATTATAGCAAATCATGCCCTGATTCCACCGATAACAATGAGATAAAATGTAGGGAAGGAATCGCTTAATTTTCAGAGGCATGAAAGCAATCAACTAAAAGTATATATATGTTAAAACGCACTAAAATGATCATATTCACAAGACTCCAAATAATAAAAAATTCTGGCATATATTTCACTGAATGTGTACTGTCAGGGAGAACCAAATAATTTTGTATCATGGAAGTTACGAGTTGCAATATGCTGTAGAACTTATCTTACACATGTTACTCAACCTTAATCCTTGAATGTGCACTATGGTGGAAGACAAGAGAGCTAATAAGATTGAATGCAGGTACAAGGATCGACTTTGTATGATTAAATTGCGAGGATGAAGTCATGTAGTTCGCAATTTGGATCATAGATGTGCTCATTACCAAATAGAGGAGACACTAATGTGCAGAGCAAAAAGCAATTAACATCAATCAAAACTTCTGATGAAAAAGGAAACTACCAAGTGTGTTGTGTTGTAACAGATTTACATGTCAGGCTGGAAATGTGATAAGCTTCTAGAAGTTTTTTCTCTCAAACATGAGCTCGTAGAAGATGTTAATCTAGTGTTCATGTAAGGAGATTGATGACTAGATTAATTCACATGCTAATTTTGTGATTTTTTATTTACTGTGACCAAAAGGACTACCTTAGTTACACAAATGAACCAAGAAATTCTGGTGGGCATCAATTCTACATAATTTTTTCTTACAGAATTGTGGTCTAAATCAACTTAATCTTGTGCTTACATCAACTTGTAGGTGTATCATCCACTGAGAAATTAGTTGGTCTAAGCATCAAGACTGTACAGTCCATAAATCATACTACTAATGCAAGAGAATATTGTATATCTAAAACTGTATCTTTCAAGTCCAAATCCATGGAAAGAACATAAGCCCGAACACTAACCAGTGGAGGTTTTAGTGGCTAGAATACATCTTGAGGCCCACTTTCCTGAGGTAAGGGGCGGCATCCATACTCATCCCCTTTCCTTGTGCCGCACCCTCTTCCATCTTTCTATCTCACTGAGAAATCAGATAAGAAGATAAATTATTGGGAGGTCTAAAAAGGCCAAAAGCAGGCAACATCAGTAGCGACGCATCTCAGATTGCTGCAGAAAAAAGTAGCATCTCAGATTGAGCCTCAATCAATGCCAGCTATAGATAGCGTATATGAAGAAGTCCACATCTCCAACGGGGATTGGCCCATGCGGGGGGAAACGGGGAGGGAAAGAGCAGACCTGCGAGGTGGGACGGCAGACGGAGTGGTGGCGGCCGGCTCGTTGCTCGGGTGAAGCTTGCGGGGAGGACGCCTGCTCAAGAGATGAATCTTGCGATGCAGCGTGGGAAGGCATTCGACGGAGGAGGGTGGTCGGCGGTGGAGTGGCTCGGCGACGGAGCCGGTCAGCGTCGGTGGTGGTCCGTGTCCGTTCGGTGCTCGGCGGCGCTGTTGTGGGGTGCTTGGGGCGACGTCGGCAGTGGATGGAGCGGAGGGCGGTCTGCGGCGGTGGGGTAGTTGGGAGAGGGGGCGGGGGTGCGGTGGGTGAGAGGCGATGGTGATGGGATGGTTGGGGGCATAGGCGGAGGTGCGGTGCTTGTGGCGGCGGCAGATGCGTTCTGGTGTAGGGCACGACGAGATTTGGGGGCGAATTTGGATTGGGTCGATTCGGGAGATTGGGGTGCGTCTTGGGCCAAAATTTTAGTCTCTCGCGCCTTTTCCATCGCTAGCGCGGGCTTAGGCCCGGTACAATTTTGATCTCGCGCTAAAGACACTTCCCGGCAGAAAACGGGCCTTGGTTTACTTGGCCCGGCAGAAAACGGGCCCTAGTATTTTACTGGTAGTGTGTGTGCCCTTGTTCCACAAGTTCTGCCGGCAGTTTTTGTGCCCCGAAGTACTTCTCCCGGCAGTAACGAATGTCCCGACAGATCTTTTGCCCTTGTTCACGTATTTCTCCCGACAGTTAATTGCCCCCAATCAAGGGTTGTGGTGTAGTGAATCCAGAGTGATGGTAGCAAACTATGGATAGAACCAAAACCAATGATAGTAGGCAGATACTAGCTTTAGTTAAAAATGCAGATAATGGCTCTTTAATGTTTGTTTGCACCCAACATGAAACTCATAGTAGACACCCGAGATTAACCAGATAGCAAACATATAGTACTGATTACTGCCCCAATATGTACCCCACAACCATTTAAAAACTCAAGTTTCAACATTAGTTTGGACCTGACTCAGAGTCTAATAGGTGAACACGACGATAAAGTAGCATGTCATCATATTAAGTGATGCATAACATAAGCAGACACGAAAGAGTGTGACCTCTATTGTGGACCCGTGTAGTCCTCAAGGTCATTTGCTCACTTGATGATGGCAATGCAGTTGGCGTGGCTGCTGGCGGCGGGGAAGAAGATCTGAGGCGGCAAAAGATAGTCTGGAGAGCGGATCCCTGCTGTGGTGAACCCTTCCATCGTTGGAGCAGCTGAGCTAGGGTGGAACACAGCGCAGCAGGAGTGGGACAAACCACACAAGGTTCTCTTTGACACATATCTGTAACAGAAGTAATTGTGTAAGGGCTTGTTTGAATTTGAGTATTCTAACAATGAAGGGATAGGAAATACACAGGAATAGGATAGGAATGCACATGCAAAATAGAGAATTTAAAAACACGGGATTTCTGCCAATCTGGGTGTTTGGTTCACAAGAATTGGAAGATCACAAGATGCAAAGAAGCATGGTGAGATTAAGTCAAACCACAAGAAAATGTATAGTTATAATGCTATTATGCCACTATCTCTTAGTATTGTGCTTCATGAATAGGAATTTTAAAAGGAGGACAAGTGGATATTAAAATTCCTACGTTTTTTCTTTCAAGGAGACACTACAAGAAAAAATCCTACAGTTTTCCTTTGCTCCATTCCTTTGAACCAAATGCATGAATAGTAGTACCATAGGAAACTTTCCAATTCCTATGTTTTCCTTCACTTTTCCTTTCAAGCATTGGCGATTCTAGTAGGCAGGCTTGAGCAGGGAAAAGCCTACACTCAAAAAATGTTTTTGTGCTACTTCTACTACTTTGGACCCAGGCCACTGCCCTACTAGATCAACTCCTAGGCCCATCTACAAATGCACAGCTCAAAGCGCAGAGATAAATAATGATGGCGTTCAAGAGAGTCCATCACGAATAGCTAAGTTGCTTGGTACCTCACTGCTTGTCATATAGTAGGAGCAACTAATCGTATTTCACGTTACTACGTGTGCTCAGTGGACAATATATGTAACATGTAGAGTAAAAAAGGGATGCAACAAGTGTACAACCCTTTGGCAAAGCCATGTTGATCTCAGCGTGATTGGGTTGGTCGGTGAGGATGCTCCGGCTGATTTGGCTGTCGGAGGAGGGGAAGAAGATCTTAGGCGTCTGGAGATGGAGCGCGGGGTATTGCTCTGCTATGATGGAAGGTTTCGTCGTTGGAGCAGCTCCGTTGAGTTGTACGACGGCGAGGCTGAAGCAGGGCAAGAGAGTCAACATTAACCTGAGTGGAATTCTAATAACATCTCCAATAGATGACGTAAAATACATAACCGCAAAGTGCTAGATGTAAAATACATCAGCCATCATCTCTGAACTTAACTGTCGAAACTGAATTTAACTGTCGAAACTGAATTGAACTCTCGAAACTGAATTTTGCTGTCAAAACTGAATGCACTAGTAGCAGTAGCAGCAGTGCCCGGAGCAGCAGCGCGTGCGAGAGCCGGGGGAGCTGGTCATGTCGCACCATCTCGGGAAGCAGCTGCAGGGTCTCGAGGGAGAGCAGGATCTGCTGCTCGTGCAGCAGTAGCGCGTGCAAGAGTAGAGCAGTAGCAGCGTGTGCAAGAGTAGAGCAATAGCGCAAGCAAGAGCAAGGGCGAGAGCAGCAGCGCGAGAAAGAGCAAGAGCAGACCAGGCAGGGAACCGAGAGCAAGAGCAGAGCAGTAGTGAGAGCGAGAGCTAAAGCAGCAGAAGCTCCTACTGATGTGGTTGTCGCTGCCGAGGGAGCGACGCCATGGAGGAAGTGGCCGGTGCGCCACCGTGGATGGAGGCGCACCATGTTGGCTCGGGACCGATCACCGGCAGTACTGTGAGATCGAATTAAAGAAAATGCGGTGATTAGTGTACAACCTCTTTGGTGGCGCCGATTAGGCCTCAGCTTCATCCGAGGAAATGGTGATGATGCTGCTCTTTCGGTGGTGCGGGTGAAGACGGCGGTGTGGGAATGGAGGTGGCGCGAAAGATGAGGGGAATGTAGGGGCAGCTACTTGGAGGTGGAGGACGGGGTGGCTGAACCGGTGGGACGACGAGATCGACGATGGATCCTCATCCGGTACAGTGGATGAGGGACGTTGAGGTGTTGCTGTGGACGACGTCATCGGGGAAGAGGCTCCGGCTGGGTGGCGGACGGAGGAGGGTGTGGGGCTTCGCGGGTTTTCGCAGCCTCGGTGTACGAATGGGTTGGTGGATGGGATGGGAGGGGGAACCATGGCTTAGGGACGCGCTTGTCTGAAATGTGGGGTAAGTTATGAAAGTACCCCCACCGATTTGAGCTAGGCAGTTCTTTCAGTTCAGGGGTATCACGAGCATTTCGCGTGTCGGGATTTCGCGGGAGGTGGGAGTTTTCGCGCGCGTTGTAATTTTGGGATAGCAAGGCACGGGTTGAGACGGAGGGAGTTTTCAGAGCACAATGAGACAAAGATATATCTTAAATATTTCGGGGTAACAAGGCGCGGGTTGAAATTTCTGGACAAGCCTAACGTGTACTGTACCAAATCAATTCGCACTTCCGTCGATGAAAAAACAAAAAGAAATCAATTCACTCCACACAAGAGAGTCTAGTCCCATGTACTTTACCAAATCAATTCGCACTACAAATGCCATTCAAAACTTTGAATTCATGTTATGTTCGATTAAAATATTTTGCTACGTGTATAATGCATGCAACCTCCTACTCAAATAAACGTTTTAGTGCATTCCAAACGTATATACTACCACTTCAATATGAACTAAATTGAATTCATTTCTCTATTTGAATAAGATGTGCAATCACGATTGTTGTGAAGTTAAACCATTTGAATTTGTTTCTCTATTTTAAGAAGATCTACAATCATCATTATTGTCAAGTTAAACCATCGTTTGTGTATTATCTTCACAACACACCACATGATTACTGTCGAGTTAGATATGAACTATGTGTACTATATGAACTCGAACTTGATTTTTTGAATCCACTTTATGTTGATTTCAAATCACAGTACATTTCAAGCTCTAGCTAGATCTTCATAATCTAAACCATGTCTCTTATGTATAATGTGTTTATCACATAATGTATGGTGCCCCGCCCTCTACGCCTACAAGTATTTAGATGTGAGTTGCAAACGCCACACCGTACCACAAATTCAAATAAAATGTGAGATTGTTCAATATATAGTATGGTTTAGATTGTTCAATATTTAGCTGTGAGCTGCAAATGCCACACATTATCACAAATTCAAATAAAATGTGAGATTGTTCGATGTATAGTATGGTTTAGATTGTTCGATATTTAGCTATGAGTTGCAAACACCACACATTATCACATTATGGTATAACATGTCCAAAACCACACACCACACGTATCACCGCTATATTCATGCATGCATATGTTTATAACACTATAATCTCCTATTCAAATATATGTATCCACTTCCATATCGAATTATGATCTTTGTTAGTCTCTTACACCCACACAATACTCTAACCTTTGTAGCTAGCACTAACTTTCTCTCATGCATGCACACGCCCTCCCCCTCCCTCAGCATTCTATCCATCGCGCACATTCATTTTTTTCTTTAGGTCGTTCTCCCACGATCTCCACAACTCCTTTCCGCACACACCGATCGATAAACTTCTCTAGCGATGTCTGCCTACAACATACACACGGACCTTCCATCTCCTCCTTTTTGTGTCCATGCCTCGTGTCTCTCATACGGTCCCACACACGTGTAAACTCTTGCCCCTCTTTTCATCAATCTCACAATCACACACTCGTCCCCTATCTAGCTAGTAGGCCTCCCGCACCACCTCCTAGCTCCATTCTCTCTGTCTCTCGTTGGGCCTTATTTGCCTCTAACAAATGGATGTACACCGACCGATCTCCTTCTATACATATAGCTAGCTAGGTCGTTATAACTCGTTCCCCCCACGCGTCGATCAATCTACCTCATTAGTTATGTCTCTCCCTTCCTCCGACAAACAACAATTGATCTACCGATCTAGTTAGGTCTACTTACCAAACACACTAGATCATGAAGACGCACGTTGTCGCGCCCGCCCATATTGAGAAAGTATAGAGATATGCATTATGATGGTTGATACAATGAATTATTTATTCAAGAAACACAATATTAGCCCAGTTCATCTTAACAATCTAGGATAACACTCCCTTCTGTGAAATGCCAAGGTTGTTAATATATCATTTTAACATTGGAGAAGGTAAGACATCATATTTTCCTACTTTGAGAAGCCATCGCCTATGACCGTGTCATGTGTTCTTTTGTGTTATGACAATGACATTCAACGCACATGATGAAGTAGACGTCAAACTTGGCAAATAAAATATCCTAGCAAACTGAATGGCATATTCATCTCTTATTGAAACAGATTAAAACTAAAAAAATTATACGTAAGCCAAAATTGAAATTATTCATGCTCATAATTACCCAAATAGACCCCTGCTACAAACGATGTACTAATATTGACATGTTTCTATCTACATACATGCATGCCGTATCATAGGGTCCATCGTTGAGTTGTGCAAAAGTAGAGAGAGGGCAAAAAAACTCAAAATATGATTGAGGAAAAGAGCATGGATAAAAAATTGTATGTTCAATAATATTCGCATTAGGATTGCACACTTTAATTCTAATGATTTATGGCTAGAAGGAATTAAACACGACCTGAAATTATCAACATTTGGCAACGGCACTTTATTTCCAGAAGATCGACAATAGTAGAATGCATGATCAACAAATGCCATTTTATCATGATTCATGCATCAAGCATAATCTACCGATGCGGCCATGCCTACTCATTTTAGACTAATTAAGTTCTTTAGGTAGAACAATTCTAAAATGTTGATAGCAGTAGCAAAGGAAAGAACATAGGCAATAAGAGTTATTCAGTCTTACATACCCAAGCCGTACCAAAGAAACTAATGTTCATAGGTTCAGCTCATGCCAGAGACAGATTATATGAAATCCGAAACAAAGACAAGGAAATGGAGCAGGCAAAACACAAGTGCCTGGCTGAAATAAAAACCAAACAAATCGCATGGAATGCAGCACTAAAATCACAGTAATAGAGAGAACAAAGATGAACAAAGGGCAATAATTTGTGAATAGTCGCACCTGTCCGCCCGCCATGATCGCATAGCTGGTTGAGGTTTACTGTTTTTTAATTGGGTTTGAACAAACCCCTTGAGAAATTCGTACAGGGAAACTCCAATGAACAAGCACTGCAACCCTGTAAGGAGGAATAGAAAATCAGTTCCATAGATACGAAGACATGGAGGAGTGTGCGTCAAACCATTTAGGGAGAATGGAAGATTGTAGTGACACAGCTACAGCGAAAATCATTTGCCATCATTACACACCGTCGACAATTATCAGGATAACTATGCGCTAGGTCTCAGCTTCCATGTGAAGTTTCAGTTATGGAATTGGAAAGGGTGGGATCAGCCGATCATGATATGGCAGTATAGCTGCAATGGCATGTACGCCGGCGGTATGTGCTGCCACTGCAGCCGCAAAGGAGGAGATATTTATGTCACTCTTGCGCTGACGAGGATTCTGTTATAGCCACCTCCTTCTCGCACCAGCGAGATGCCGCCGCGTCATCTTGCGCCGACAAGACATACATAGCTTCTTGATGCTGCCGCGTCACTTTTGAGCCATTCACATGGCCTCCTCCTCCTACTGATCGCCCGCCTTCACTGCAGCCAAAGCTCTCTCGCTCATTGTCGCCGCATCCATGATTCATGGACAATCACCAAATACCAATAAGAACAGCCCGGGTTAGCACTATGAACTTCTAGGACATAGGGAGGGGGAATCAAAATGTAGGGTTGCACTTATGATGGACTGTTACTAGAGGAATACCATTAACCTTGACCGGAGACGACGCCGGTTCCAGGGCGGCAGGTGCTGAAGAACCTAGGCCGATCGGGATGACAGGAAGTCGGGACGATCGACCCTCGCGGCGCTCGGTGTAAAAATCTGACGGTTCACGAGAAGGCTCCCAAGTCGATCCCGGAGCAGCGGCCCGATAACGGGGTAGGGCGACGGCTAAAAAGGCCCACGAGAGCCGAACGATCTTCAGCGTTAAACAGTAGATCAGATGGTCTAGAACGTCAAATCGCTGTGGAGGGGCCTTGGTGGCTGAGTTTTACTGTTTTACAATGGTCCCCCTTCATCATCCATGCATGCGTCCCGACACATCTATCACGCACACGCACACACAGAAACACATCCCCACTCTTATTGATAATATTGCAGTTCTACCCTCAGTTTGTCTAGTAGGCCTCTCCCACCATCTTCGAGAAGCAACTCCATCACCCATCCAGCACTCTACCACTTTCCCTCCCTCTCCCTCCCTCCCTCCCTCCCTCTCTCCTCTCTCTCTGTCCCAACCTATTTCTCGTGCTTCACTTATGTACAGATGTCGACCGATCTTCCTCAAGACATAGCTGGGTCTCTCCTTCTCAACACATATACGAGTCGATCTGCCTCTCTAGTTAGGTCTCTGCCTCCCCCCTCCCCCCACACACCGATACATCGAGCGCTCTAGTCATGTCTCCCTGCCACACACAAACTTGCCATGTGCCCTCTGATGTTCCGGTAGGTCAGTCGCCCTATATATTTGACTTGCACACACACAATTTCGATGGCTCTCTTCATCGATCTCGCACCCACCCACTTGATGCTCTCTTCGACTCTATCGATATCTATGACCCCTCCCTCTCTTCTCGTGGATCGCCCCCTCTATATATGATATAGATAGGCCTCTATTTCACAAACATTGCATGTGTCAAATTTTTGTTTGAGATATCACCGACACATATTCCCACAAATACATTCACGAAATCACACCCCAACAAAAAACACTCACGAACGCAGACACCATCTGTCTAGGTTTGTATCTCTCTCTCACACACCCACGTAGGTGGGGGACGTGCTTGAAGAGAAGAGGTGCACGCATGACGCATGTACTCCCGTCTCTTTCCCGAATCCTCTTTCCCAACCACACCCGTGCGGGTACACGGTGGAGCCCATTTCTGTACGAAAAGGCAGCCCACGTGGTAATTTGACACGTGTACTGGTTGTCCACTTGATGGAGGATCGTGTACCACGGGTGAACAAACAAATTGCGACTTAATGCGTTATGTTAAAAAAGAGGCAAACCATGTGAGGCCTAACTTAGAGGCAAGGCTCTATACATTGGAGATGCTCTATACGTATTTACTTTTGATGTGTCCCGTCAACTCGCAGAACGAGGAGAAGCTTGCTTAGTACGCCGTCTCCCCCACCCACGGGCACGGTGGCTCGCAGGATGAGGTAAAGCTTGCTTACTAGTACACCTTACGCCTGCTCCCTCACCCACGCGCGCAGTGGCTCGCAGGACAAGGAGAAAATTTTACTACTCCCTCCGTTTACTCCTCGTCCCTACCTTGGTTAGAGAGATTATAATATTGTTTGAAATATATGTCTTTTAGTAGATTTCAATATTAACTACTAGTACATACTCCAAACACTGATGTATATAGATGTATTTTAGAGTGTAGATTCACTCATTTTGCTCCGTATGTAGTCCACATTGAAACGGACGTAATACTAGTACGCACTCTCCCTCGCCCCTCGCCGCTCGACCCTCGCCCACGTGGTGGACGTGTAGCAATTCATTCGGTCTCAGATAGCTAGAATAATATATATTGCAGTACCATTATTGCTCGACTTCTCGAAGAGGCGAAGAGCCAAGCGCGAGATTAATATTTTGGAGATGCCAAGCGCAAGGTTTATAGGAGAACGAGTAGTAGTAGTAGTACTAGTAGTACCTACACCAGTGGTATGTACTGTATGAGGAATAAGGCAACAAGATGTATGTTTTGCGTGACAGTCTCTTCTTATAGGACGTGCTAGACCTAGTGGACCTCAATGTTGCAATGGGAGTAGTACTCACTATCATAGATGGCACGATTAAGAGTGGTGGGCAGCGGGCATAATTCGGAGCTGCTTAGTCTTAAACCCCATGAAGAAGTCCCATAGAAAGGAATACCCATCCTCTACACGAGCTCCTATGTAAAATGAGTAAATGAGACAAAAAGAGAAAGAGACAAAGTAAAAAAATCACCAGCCTTAGATCCAGCCCTATTGTATCAGTGAATGATATTTCTATGTCGTGATTGACATGGCTATATTATTAACCATGCTACGGAGGTACAAGCGGATTTTTATTTATTTGCGAAGGTAGCAGCGGATGGATATTCAACGAGGAGTGAAATGATGGCTGCTTCGTCGGTCAAACATAGAGAAAGGTGGGCCTCATGATTTGACAGCTTATTAGTCATTATTACTACCTATACTCTTTGGCCATATACAATAACCACGTGGTACGGTAGTGGGCTATACTTTTAATAACCATGCCCGAAGAGAAGAGGTGCACACTTCCACGCACGTAGTACTAGTAGCACTCTTTGCGTCTTCCCCAACCACGCACGTGACACGGTGGAGCTCATTTCTGTAACATGATGTAGCCCTTGTGATAATTTGACGCGTCTAGCAGTAGTTACTCACTTATAAATAATGGAGGGTCGGGAACCACTCTTGAATGGTGCTGCGTCATTTATAAATAAAGTTTTTTCTTCAGTGGCACGTACGCAATATAAATAGGTTCATATGGAGAGAAAAGGAAACCGCTCCACTATATACATGCATGGCTAGGACGAGCCTACATGGTTGCTTGCTGGGGTTTCTCTCTTCACACTCCCTCGCACAAAACGACTGTGGCCACATCTCTAACATCTGGGCGGATCACGTCCGCCGGGGGAAGGGGTGGATGCTTTGTGTAGATGCGGTCGTCGTCGCCGATGGCGAAAATCCACTGTCGGCATGTCCGGATCAGGGGTCCCCGCCGTTCTCTCTCACAAAGCTGGTGAGGTTGCCTTCGTCGCTTTCTCACTGCCGCTACGTGGGCAGTTGCCGCCTCCCGCCGCCCTCCTCTAGGTTGAGCTACGCCCCGACATCCCTCAGGTACAACTTCCTCGCCGGCTTGTACCACTGCCCCAACTACCCACATCACTCCATGTGGATATTTATCTACTTCTTTTCCCCGCACATACCTCTACTGGCTTCTATGTACTGTATTTGTGATGAGTTTATGCCTCATCAACTAGTCCTAGTAATCTCATTCTAATCATGCTTCTTCAATTTCTTTGCCACAGGGATGTTCATCTCGATTTTAGTGGAACTGCACAAAATGATCTGATGGTCAAAGGGTTGCAAACTTCATTTCTTGGGAAGCTTCAACGTTGCCAGCAAATTAAAGCCTGGTTAGGATTTAGGGTTCAAGTGCTAGGGACTCCATGGATCGTTTTTTCTTTAGTTGTCTCTGTTCCAAAATAAGTGTCAACTTTAGAAGTAGTACAAAATTGTACTAAAGTTTGCATAAAGTCGAGACAATTAATTTGGAACGGAGGGAGTACATATTGGCTATGATCTCTCAATCATTGAGATGCAATAGCATGCATGTTAGTCTCCTTTGTATTTGATGAATGTTACAACGGGGCAACCTTGGACGCAAGATACATGAAACAGAAGCTAGAAGCTTCATAGCATTGTACAAATTTATCTCGCTGAGAAATTACAGTACGTACTATGTACCACTACTATGTAAAGAGTTGGGTGTCGAACGGTGTCCAGAAAATATGGTGATAGTGTGAGGTGGGCCATGTAATCACTCAGCCTGCATGTTTTCACTACTTTTGCACTCCTCCGTTGTAAGAATGGAGAAAATTGTAATCTAATACCTCCTTTCACCAAAGCGTGGGACATCCAGGAGTCATACCACCTCAGTAATAATGACCAATGAGCCGTCAAATCACATAGACCCAGCAGTAAGTTGGACGGACGAAGCAACCATCACTCTTGAATCCGCTTGTCCCTTCAACATGGGCGCCAGTGACAGGTCGCGTCCGCTCTGCATGGGCATGAATGCGGCACCGATTCTTTGGAGCGCCGGTGACCATTTTGGGCGGGAAGCGCACGTGGGCGATGGAGGGGCTTTGGGTGGGCTAGGCTGGTCAGGAGCGGGCGTGGCAGCTGTCCCGACCAGATGCCCGGAAATGAGAGGATGCACCGACTCTCGTGGCTAGATAGTACACTACACACCATCTCTCTATAGGGGTAGGTCGATGTGTCTCTCTCTCTAACACGATGTTAAACACACACGCCCACACACACACACACACACACACACAGGTTCATAGAATAGGAATATCGTGCGAGTGCGAAGCCACATGAAGTGAGATACAAATGGAGTACATACAAGAAGAGAAGAGGTGAATAATATTCCATCAAACCTGGACTGAGGAGTAGTACTCCCTCCGTCTAGGTGCTAAGTCATCTTACGAAAATCAGATATTCCCAAAATGTTTAGGCGTCGTCCATTAACTTCGCATCTCAATCCCCTCCTAGCCTCATTGCTAGCAAGCATTGTTACTTACTCTGCCTTGTTATCTCCCCCCGGAAACCCAATGGATGGAGCGCAACTACGCGTTGATCAATCAAGAAATCAAAGTCGGCTTGCATGTGAGTTAATACATGGCCCTGCATGGTAGCTAAAACGACATCTCTTAATTGTTGTGATAAATTGTTACGTTTAGAGACAGAAATCAGGGCTTTGATTGGAGGAAGGACTGGTCAAGTTTCTCCTTGTCCCCCAATCTTCTTGCACCTTGGTCGCGCTGCACCTTCTAACATGACTTACGCCTAGATGGAGGGAGTAGTACGAGATACGATGGCACAATGACTTAGGTTGAATACAAGTGCCCAAAATTATTGGAAGAGAGCAAAGTGTACAAACGAAATAATTAAAAGAGTAAATGCACTGTTGGTCATTGAACTTATCATATAAGTTCACTTTGGTCACTGTACTCAAGAATACGATTGATATATTCACTATATACGTGATGAGGTGATTATACAGTCACTGCGAGATCGTATAGCTCTGTATTCATCCATTTTGACCAGTCAAAGAATCCTCCTGGCGCCTTGTCAGATTAGTTTTCTCTCTTTGTCATGCGGGTCCTACCTGTCATTAGGTGGAAGAAAGAAGTTGATTCAAAATAAAAATATGCACGGGGGCGTGGTTCGAACCATAGACTTCACGCTTTATATGGGCAAACAGGCTAACCAGCTACACCGACCTCCAGTTGTTATTAACTAGTGGCAAATACTCATGCAGCAGGTAGCTTGCAGTGCATGCACACACACTAGCACGGACTCAAGTCGCACGTCGGCCTCTATTGCCGCAAGTTCGTGCAGTACCTCGCCTGTTGTCCACCGTTCCCGTTGTTGACCCTGCCACCTGAGGTCGTCGATCGGTTGCTCTACCACTACGCCAAGTCTGAGCTCTCGTTGCTTGTGGCGCAATGCATATGAACTCCATCTAGGTGAGATGACATGGCCATCAATGATGATTATGATGATAGCCACACCAGGTCGCTCTACTCGCCTTGTGCGCACGATTGTTGTGCGGCTGCCGAAGTACGACCCTGCGGCCTCAACTTCATCGCCGGTGTGTGCGTGCTGTGTGCTAACTAGTGTGTGTCTGCCCATTGCGTGCTAGTGTGCAAGTGCATGCATGCATATTGTGTGCATGTTATAATAAGGATTCACTTAAAATAGTACGTGAGCGAACAGAGGGATCAATTGGACAGTGTTCACGAGCAGTAGAGAGATGTGTGAGGTAAGATACACCGCTGTCGCTTTTAATTTTTCTTATTAATTTGTTTGTTTCACCCTCTGACTGGTGGGACCCAACATACTACATGGAGAGAGGTAAGGCGACTAAGGCTGCATTATTTCTGTACTACCAACACTGCTTTAAATCCCAAAAGACCTTACCACCAAAGCCACATGACACGATTATGATTTATATCCCAATGACTCCCACGCAAAAAAAACACACACGCAATGCTTGTCACACGAATGCAGGAATGTATAAAAGGTTATTTTCCTCTCGTTAATCATAACGCGAGGGTGGTGTAGCTGGTTAGCCTGCTCGCCCATCAAACCTGAGGTCTCGGGTTCGATAACCTCACTTGAGTATAATTTTATTTTTGTTCGACTTCTTTCTTGCACCCAATGACAGGTAGGCCCCGCATGACAGAGAGAGAAAGTGATATGGGGCGGTGCCAGAAGGATTCTTTGACTGGTCAAAGTGGATGGATACGGAGCTATACGATCTCACAGTGACCGTATAATCACCTCATCACGTATATAATGACCGTATTGACCGTATTCTTGAGTACAGTAACCAAAGTGAACTTAGCAATTACTCTCAATATGCACTAGTTTCTTAGCACCCGCTGTAACCCGTAGAACATATGGTGGCACACTGACTTAGGCCGAATACAAGTGCCCGAAATATTTAAAATTGGAGGATGGTGCAGCCAACCTTTCCGGTATTTTGACTATGCGTGGTTCAGTTGTTGTTCACTTCGTAGGGTCGTGTACCAGACATGAACGTTAGTAAGCATGACCGGGAGGCATGCAGTGTTAATTGCGAGTTGACTCCTTCGAGCGTTAAATTTTCTTCATGTGTTAGAATTGCCCCTAGTATTTTTCTATAACGCCCCGGACACACCCGCCGGTGGTCATTACTCTTGGCGGGATCTAGACTAGCCCCACAAATCAATACTAGTCTTTTCTGCGCACTTTGTCCTCATTCATGCGCACCCAGGAGCAACTTCCCGGTCGGTCACCCATCCTAACACTACTCCAAGCTGAGCACGCTTAACTTTGGAGTTCTGTCCGAATGGGCTCCTGGAAAAAAAGGAATTCCTTATTGATATGAGTAGTCTATCATCCCTAATAAGTCAGGCCATCACATACACCCCCACTCAGAGGAACCGACGTCCTCGTCGGGCCACAGGAATGTTCCCTCTTGGCACATACGTCCATGCATCCAGTCCGGTACATGTACCATGCCGTGTGCCACGACGGGTCACAAACGTCATGAACAACATGACCGCGCACCTGTCCGCAAACATCCATGTAACCGCGAGGGTCGGCTCTGATACCAACTTGTAATGCCCCGGACACACCCGCCGGTAGTCGTTACTCCTGGCGGGATCTAGACTGGCCCCACAGATCAATACTAGTCTTTCCTGCGCACTTTGTCCTCACTCATGCGCACCCAGGAGCAACTTCCCGTTCGGTCACCCATCCTAACACTACTCCAAGCTGAGCACGCTTAACTTTGAAGTTCTGTCCGAATGGGCTCCCGGAAAAGAAGGAATCCCTTATTGATATGAGTAGTCTATCATCCCTAATAAGCCAGGCCATCACATTTTCTTCACCATGTTAAATAAAGAGTTCCATTTCGTGCATAATTTAAAATGATTTTTATGGAGAGAAAAAGAAAACCACTCCATCTATATACACTGCAGCCTCGACGCTTGTTTTTTAGGGTTTGCACTCTTCACACTCTCTCTCCACTATATATATACACGCTGGAGCCTCAACGCTTGTAATTGCTCTCTTCACACTCTCTCACCCTCTCCAGATCTAAACAAGACTTCGTTGGCCTCTCTCTCTCTCCCCTCACTGCTGGTCAAAGAGATGGCAGGATCCGTCCGCTGGGAAGGGAAGAAGGCTTAGCGCTGTCGCCGTCGGCGAGGGATGGAATCCACTACCGGCGCAGTTGTTCTCTTTCACCCAGCGGTGGCGTGGGAGGGCCTCCGGCTCCTTCTTCCTTGCTGCCCTACATAGTGTGGGCAGATTGGCCTCCGGCCGCCCACCGAGCCACACCCCGAGAACCTTAAGGTATGATTTACTTATTCCACATGCATTGCTCTAGCTGCATGTGGGCTTTTTCTGCTTCTGCTCTTGAATCTAGGTGTTGGATCAAACAGGAAAGTTGTGGGGAAAGTTGTATTGCATGAATCTAGGACGTGGTTCGAAGAGGAAAGGAAGGGGAAAAGTAGTGGGCAAAGTTTTATAGCATGAATCTAGGACATGATTCAAAGAGGAAAGGAAGGGGGAAAGTAGTACAGACTGGCTATCCAGCACCTACGTTGGTCGAAAAGGGAAAACAATGACAAATACAGTACACACATCTGTAATGAACTGATCTTTTTGTTTTGGGGGACAAGGCTGTAGAGTTTGAGCAGGACTAGATTTGCTGCCCTCACATAGGGAAAGGTGTCTAAAGATAACAAAACTGGGACCAACACAAATATGCTCCTTGGTTGTTTGTTCTTTGTTGCAACAAACTGTGCATGCATCACCCCTTTATACATCGGTAGATGCGCATGGTGCTGGTGCGTCCACTATCCCGTGCAACTCTTTAGCTGTTGTTAATCTAATGCCCTGTTTGGTTAAGAATTCCTAGGACTTTTTTTAGTCCCAACTAAAAAGTCCCTAGTCCCTGCTTGGTTCCAGGGACTAAACATGGACCAGAGGTTATTAAATGACATGCTAAAATACCATGTTACCCCTATTAATGAACTAATAGAGATAAGGTATGATGGGGGTAGGGGCAATTGTTGGAAAAAAAGTCCCAAAAGACTCTCCCTTGGGGTCTTCTTTCTTTAGTCTCAAATGCCCTCTTTTAGTCCCTGAAAGTCCCTCCTGTTTGGTTTAGATGGGACTAAACGGGACTTTTTTAGTCCCTACACCAAAAAGTCCCTGTAAACAAACACCCTCTAATAATGCCGCTGGAAAATTGAAACAGTGCCACAGTTAAACCAAATTACATGTTTAACGAATTTTATTGTTAATATAATCTCTCTGTTAATATGATTCAATGCCACTGTTTGAGAAATGCTACTGTCCTGGTTTCTTTCCCATTTAGATAAGTTAGATGCTTCTTTTTGTTGGCTTCTGTGTCATCCACTGTTATTGACCACCAGTTGCTTCCTTTGCACCTCTGTGTAAACAGGGTTATCTACTTCACCTCGTTGCTATTGTGACCTTTTGTTGCACTGCATAAAACACTTTCGTTTTAAGAGTGTTTTGTGTAGTTCAACCAAAATTTCACACCGACAACATTGCTATTGTGCATCATGAGAGATCAGTACTAGCCTTCTTTCACATGATTGTGTAGTGTGCTTTCATACGTTGTGCTACTTATACGGTAATGTTGCTTGATTTTAGTGAACTGCACAAATGAAGACAAGACTTCCAATATGTATGTGCACCGTAATATCCCATTGAGGTAAGATAATGATATTTCACAACTGTTGGCCCGTATTTTGCCACTTTCATCAGAAAATTAATGTCGTTGTTTAGTGATATACTTGTGCTCCCTAATTGACATATGCCAAATCTTACATTGAAGGCGAAGCTTATCTGTTATTGAACCAAGTGATGAAGGGGAAGAACAAGGAGAAGAAAAAAAAATCAACTCCCGGTGCTGTAATGAACCACTGGAACTGTGATGACACAAGTAATGATATAGTTTTCCATCTTAATTTATTGCTATGGCTAGAACGAGCAATTTTTTCCACTGATTTGATGCCACTCTTAATGTAATATGTAATTATCTCTACTTGTGCAAACTGGGATCTTCTTTGAAGATAACATATATTTTAGTGAAACTGCACAAGAAGATGTTGGAAACATTAAACTAATCAAGAGGTATATAGTAAGCATGGCAACCACGGTAGATAACAACAGATGGTTCCGAAGAAGTGCTTGATCTGTATGCTCTACACAATAAGCCTCCTGACAAAGGATGGTACTCACCCACGGATTTCATCCATATGATTGAGCTTTGTCATCTCTATTGGTGTTGTGCTACTGTTTAGATATTGTCATGAGAAAGTGGTATTGTCCTTGAGAAGTGTTTCATCTGTGTTGTTTTAAATATTTCCTTTCCTTTTTTTCGAGAAAACAGCGGCTAGCATTTAGTTGTCCTCTTGTCTTTGCACAACAGGATGATCCTCCTCTGAAGAAGAATATGGAGTACGTGAACTGCCTAATTTCGATTATGCCAAGATAAAGAAGCCAATCCTCTCTTCTTAAGAAGGGAGCAGTTGAAGGATGGTTACATTATTGCCAACAAGAAGAAACTAACTTCAGCTCAGAAGGACTCACGGATCTCCATCTTTGTTGCTGTGATGGCCAATACAATATTGTGTTAGGATTCCTTCCGGTGAGTTCCATTTTTTAAATGTGTGCTCTGCATGGACCATGTAGGTTGCCCGTTTAAACTGTCAATTCATAGTACAGTTTGCTTTATACTAATCACTTTTTTGCATTTGTGCAAACAGTGGTGCTCAGCTTGATTTCAATGGGAACTGCACAAAATGTTCATGAATACACCAAATCATTCATTTCCACCACAAGAAAGGAGGTGCCGATATGTTCAAGGCGTTGCAACATATAAAGCCAAAATCATACAAGCTACACATGAATTTGGTTGATTTTGGTGGAACTGTACAAAAAGAACAGTTGGTTTATTTAGCACGAGGTTCCATGTCAATGTCCGAACTGATGGCAAACCCTGCCCATTCCATAATCGTAGGCATTTGATATTTTGGAATGGCAAAACCTTTTCAAAGTTTGCTCATTGATGTACGCAAAACAACACGCATTTGATATTTTGGAATGGGACAACCTTGTCAAATTTTGCTCATTGATGTTAGCAAGAAGACATGCATTTGATATTTTCAAATGGGACACCCTTTGCTCTCAGCAACATCGATTGATTTTTCTTTATTCTTTAATTGTGAAGTAAATATTGGCTTTGACATGTGAATCGCTGAGATGCATAATCATCGATTGTTTTGAATATTCCCTATGAATTGCCAGGCCTTTGTGTTTGATTGGAATGTACAGGAACGCTAAAAAGATGCTCAAACTCTTTGTACTCCCTCAGTTCCTTTTTACTTCGCATGTTAGATTTCTTTCAAGTCAGTTGATTTTACATTGTGAATGTTCATACTTTTTTCTATAAGATTGATCAAAGTAGAGATACTTTGACTTCAGACAAAACTTATATGCATACTAAGAAGGACCGGAGGGAGTACATATGAAACTGCTGCAAACGAGGTGATCACCCTGGGAATAATGCTAGTACGTATTGTTTTGCATGTTCATCCAATGCCAGTGATACAAGAAATTGAACTAATCGAACTAAAGTCATTCATACACGGTCAGATTACATATAAACATGCTGGATTTCATTACATTTCATACATTCTTCAACTAAAAAGGGGTGCGTTAGAGGTATAATTAATTAACCGAAGCTACCCACCCATGTTCGGCTGAGTCAAACAGAAGCTTCTTCTCCAGCACAGCTCTCTGACTCCATGTCGCCGCCAAGAAGCTAATCGGCCGTCAATGGTCAACCCGCCTAGCTTGGCTTCAACCGGAGGGTAGCAACGGTGGCCTTACTTAGACCCGAGAGGCGGTGACCTACTGTGTTCTACTCTTCCTCGTTTTCTATGTGGCGCGGCCTCATTGGCAGCAGGGCGGGGCCTCGACGGAGCTGGCGATGCCCTCTGTCTCGTTGCTGGCGGGGCAGCGCCTCGGTGGAGCGGGGGAAATCCTCCCCTCATTGTCGGCAGGGCGGAGCCTCGGCTGAGCCGGCGATGTCCTCTGCCTCGTTGTTGGTGCGGTGGGGCCTCGACGGAGTAGGGCCTCGCCGAAGCCGACGAGGTCCACACCGAGGCGGGGCCTTGACGGAGCCGGGGATGTCCTCTGCCTCGTTGTTGGAGCGGCGGGGCCTCATCGGAGCAGGGCCTCATAGAGGCCGGCAAAATCCTTCGCCTCAATGTCGGCGGGGCGGGGCATCAGCGGAGCTGGCGGTGTCCTCTGCCTCGTTGTTGGCAGCGTGGAGCCTCGGCAGAGCAGGGCCTCGTCGACGTCAGTGGAGCGGGGACTCATCGGAGCTGGCATTGTCGTCTTCCTCATCCTCGATCTCGCCAACAACGCCTCGCCCGCTTCATCGCCCTCTTGTAGGCGGCCGCAGCCTCCGCCACCCGCATGCGGTACCGCCAGCGCTCGAGGCGGCTCTCGCGGGCGAAGAAGTAAGAGTCAAGGAGCGCCTCCTGCTCCGCCCGCTCTGCGGCGATCTGCTCCTCCGCCTGCAGGTGCTCCTGGAGGAGATGGTGGTTGTAGGTCGCGTCGGCATGTGCCTCCTGGAACTGCTCCTGATGCTTCTGCCTCATCGTGTCCATGTATTGGGCACGGGCCTCGCCGATGGTCATGGTGCAATGCACCGGCGAGGATGGCGCGGAGGAGGGGGTTGGCGCCGGATCGTCGACTACCATGTTCTCCATTGGGACGTCGTCATCCTCTGGTTGCCTACTGGCCAGCCAGTCGGCAGCAATGGCTGCCATCTCCTTGTGGTCCATCGTCCACCCATCCCGAAGAGTGTTGGAGCACGACGAAGCCATGGTGGGCAGCAGTGGTGTGAACAGGAGAAAGGGAACGGAGGCGGATGACTGCAGCTATGGCCGGCACAGCAGTTTATATAGCAATGGTGGGCGACGGAGGGACGGACGAGTGGCGCCGGAGTAGCTGCCTCGGCAAGCGCGTATGATTAATGTGGGCGGCAGACGGATGGACGGATGATACTTGTGTTGTTTGAATGCAGAGCAATCCCCTGCACCAAGAAGCGGCGCGGGCGATGCTGAATGTTTCAGGCGGAAAGCGCGCGGGGGCGAGGGAGGCGGTCTGGGTGGGCTAGGGTTGTAAGACTCGTGCTTGGCAGCGGGTCGGTCCAGCAGCCGGACATGCTGGCTCGCCAGCGAGCCTGCTGAGCTGAGCGACGACAATCAGACAATGGACGTAGCTTCCGACCAGGAGCCGGCGCCACTATCCAAGCCGGTTCATGCCATGTTCACCATAGAGCAGGTGTGGCCGCACTTCAATGGCCTAATGATGGAAGATCTACCTTCGCAGGAGGTCCTATGCTGCAACCTCCATCTCCTCAACGAGCACCGACGAACAAGCGAACGACAATGTCGTCGCGGACATGTGGCCCTATGATCCTGGCTTCCTGAATAAGCACCGGCGAACAAGCGAACGACAATGCCGTCATGGACATGTGGCCCTATGTATCAGACCATCCGTAGGGCCCGCGAGACACTCTCCGTCGTCCTTCGAGTTGTTGCGCTCGTCGTGGCACCGCCGTCTCGCGTTGTCAACATGGTCAATGGACATGAAGAATGAGGAGATGACTTTACTTGGAGAGGATGACAGTGGGGACCCACCAGGGCCATAGCCGCACATTCGCAAGTGCCTCCTTATTATATACAACTATAATTTTTTTGCTTCCTCCTGGTTTCCTGACATCACGGTCCCACACCATTGTCAACCTATGTAGTCAATAAACGAGAGAATTGCACAAGGAGCGGCCGATAGCTGGGAGACTAGGGATGAAAATGGAGTGGAAACTTCCCGTTTTTCCGGAGGAAAAATGGAAACGGAGAGGAAATATGAAAATGGAAATGGAAATTTGCAAAACGGAAGTGGAACTGGAATTTTTTTATGTGGAAACGGAAACAAAAACAGAACGGTGTTTTCCGATGGAACATGCATGGAAAAGGAACTTTCCGTTTCCGTGAATATGGAATTTCTGTTTTTACTATAGACCTATAACTGCTTTGTAGCCCAACCACCAAAGAGAACACAATGACACAATTAGTAGAATGGGTCTGAGGCCCAACTTCTACTACCACACATGTACTCAGCTTGACCCTATATGCAGTTGTCCGGTACTACTACAATACTATGCTAAGTTGCTAACATAATGGTATTATTTTGTAGCCATGTTAACAACTCATTAAATTTGTTTGTTTTTGTGTGTATTTCTCTATGATTCAAGGGGTTTTAAGTTCCGATCAATGCCTATTTCTGTTTCTGTATTCGCATTGTATTTGCTCCATGTCTGTTTCTGGTAGTATCTGTTTCCGTATTCATTTTCGGGCTTTTTGTATTCGTTTCCGCTTCTGCAAAAAATGTGAAAACAAATATGATAGCACTCAGTTCCATCCGTTTCCACTTCGTTTTCATCCCTAGCCAGGACCAAGCAGCTCGAGCAGTATTTGTGTTTTTGAGGTGTGAGCACTGCAGAGTTTTTATTGAGAAGTATTTTTGTTGTTGTTCAGAGGAGAGCAGGGTATTAACTGGGCGGGCTGTGGCCTGTCTAGACCAGGCCAGATATCCAGCCGAGATATTAGTTTTTTTCAAGCTGAAAATGGCTAGCCCAGCTATACTTTTTTTTAAGGAATACCCAGTAAAGGTCAACTTGTTATTCTCCGCCCCGCTGGGCTGCAAATATTTCCTAGGAGGGATGCATTAGGCTTAACAAGAAAATGGGCTTTAAGAAATAATAAATGAGATGTAAGGGCAGTACCTATAAAAAATGCACCAAACACGTAATTAGTTAAAAAATATTATTTTTGGAATTTGGAATTTTTAATTTCATTAATTGTTGTGCGTGCAATATTTCATTGGATTTTTATGTAATGCAAATTTATTTTGAAATTATATTGAACCTGACTAGAAATTTTGGGATAAAAATATTTCGGATCCCATCAAAATGTGGGAAATTTTATTGAATTCTGTTTTGAGCGGTTGGTTGAAATTATTAATAATTGTCCTAGCTAGAAAATGAGTTATACTTTTAACAAACTGTAAATGGGCTGTAGTAAATTCCATTAGAATTCAAAAATGGGTTGTACATTCTTACAAATCGAAAATCGGCTATATGTTCTCTACCACACACTTGTGGGCCTACAAAGTTCACACGTCCCCTAAAAAAACTAAGTTGACGCGTACGCAAGGTTTTGTCAACTTATAGTCAACACATGGTTCTAGCAGCAGTGGCCGTTGGATGTCCATCCAATGGATGTCGTGCTTCTTCTTCAATCTCGGATATTCTTGCTTCAGCCGCCCAAAAAATGATTCCTCCCCCTGACATCTGGGGCGCACCGTTTCGGAGGCTGGCCCGTGGGCCTACTAAGTTGACGCGTACCAAGGGCTTTGTCAACTTAGTCAATATAAATGATTCTAGTGCAGTGACCATACGATGTCCATCCAATGGCCGTTGTGCTTCTTCAACCTTTGGTCTTCTTGCACCAGCCACCCAAACCAGCGCCGACCGTGACCGCTACGCCTGTCTCCCGTGTTCGGCTGTGCTGCCACCGCTGGCCATGCCATCCCTCTATACTCACCCACACCTCCTGTTATTCTCCGGCGATGGCAACCTCACACCGTAGCCGAAGAGTCAACCCATGTACTCCCCTCCGCATGGGAATCCACTCCCGCGTCTTCCCTGGCTTCACGTCATTCCCTTCCTAGGCCTCACCGTCGTCCACCGCCTTGTTGGAAATATGCCCTAGAGGCAATAATAAAAGGATTATTATTATATTTCCTTGTTCATGATAATTGTCTTTTATTCATGCTATAATTGTGTTATCCGGAAATCGTAATACATGTGTGAATACATAGACACCAACATGTCCCTAGTAAGCCTCTAGTTGACTAGCTCGTTGATTAACAGATAGTCATGGTTTCCTAACTATGGACATTGGATGTCATTGATAACGAGATCACATCATTAGGGGAATGATGTGATGGACAAGACCCAATCCTAAACATAGCACAAGATCGTATAGTTCGTTTGCTAGAGTTTTTCCAATGTCAAGTATCCTTTCCTTAGACCATGAGATCGTGTAACTCCCAGATACCGTAGGAGTGCTTTGGGTGTACCAAACGTCACAACGTAACTGGGTGACTATAAAGGTATACTACGCGTATCTCCGAAAGTGTCTGTTGGGTTGACACGGATCAAGACTGGGATTTGTCACTCCGTATGACGGAGAGGTATCTCTGGGCCCACTCGGTAATGCATCATCATAATGAGCTCAAAAGTAACCAAGTGTTTGGTCACGGGATCATGCATTACGGTATGAGTAAAGTGACTTGCCGGTAACGAGATTGAACGAGGTATTGGGATACCGACGATCGAATCTCGGGCAAGTAACATACCGATTGACAAAGGGAATTGTATACGGGGTTGCCTGAATCCTCGACACCGTGGTTCATACGATGAGATCATCGAGGAGCATGTGGGAGCCAACATGGGTATCCAGATCCCGCTGTTGGTTATTGGCCGGAGAGCCGTCTCGGTCATGTCTACATGTCTCTCGAACCTGTAGGGTCTACACACTTAAGGTTCGGTGACGCCACGGTTGTAGAGATATTAGTATGCAGTAATCCGAAAGTTGTTCGGAGTCCCGGATGAGATCCTGGACGTCATGAGGAGTTCCGGAATGGTCCAGAGGTGAAGAATTATATATAGGAAGTGCAGTTTCGGCCATCGGGAAAGATTCGGGGTCACTGGTATTGTACCAGGACCACCGGATGGGTCCCGGGGGCCACCGGGTGGGGCCACCCATCCCGGAGGGCCCCATGGGCTGAAGTGGGGAGGGGAACCAGCCCCTGGTGGGCTGGTGCGCCCCCCCTTGGGCCCCCCATGCGCCTAGGGTTGGGAACCCTAGGGGAGGGGGCGCCCCACTTGCCTTGGGGGGTACTCCACCCCCTTGGCTGCCGCCCCCCTAGGAGATCCCATCTCCTAGGGCCGGCGCACCCCCTAGGGGGCCTATATAAAGGGGGGAGGGAGGGCAGCAACACCCCAAGTCATGGCGCCTCCCTCTCCCCTGCTACACCTCTCCCTCTCGCAGAAGCTCGGCGAAGCCCTTCTGCGATCACTGCTGCATCCACCACCACGCCGTCGTGCTGCTGGATCTCCGTCAACCTCTCCTTCCCCCTTGATGGATCAAGAAGGAGGAGACGTCATCCGCTCCGTACGTGCGTTGAACGCGGAGGTGCCGTCCGTTCGACACTTGGTCATCGGTGATTTGGATCACGGCGAGTACGACTCCATCATCCACGTTCTCTTGAATGCTTCCGCTCGCGATCTACAAGGGTATGTAGATGCACTCCCCTCTCGTTGCTAGATGACTCCATAGATAGATCTTGGTGAAATGTAGAGAAAATTGTTTGTTTTCTGCAACGTTCCCCAACAGTGGCATCATGAGCTAGGTCTATGCGTAGTTCTCTTTGCACGAGTAGAACACAATTTGTTGTGGGCGTAGATGTTGCCAACTTTCTTGCCGCTACTAGTCTTATTTTGCTTCAGCGGTATTGTGGGATGAAGCGGCCTGGACCGACCTTACACGTACGCTTACGTGAGACAGGTTCCACCGAATGACATGCACTAGTTGCATAAGGTGGCTAGCGGGTGTCTGTCTCTCCCACTTTAGTTGGAGCGGATTCGACGAAAAGGGTCCTTATGAAGGGTAAATATAAGTTGACAAATCACGTTGTGGCTTTTACATAGGTAAGAAAACGTTCTTGCTAGAACCCTATTGCAGCCACGTAAAACTTGCAACAACAATTAGAGGACGTCTAACTTGTTTTTGCAGCAAGTGTTTTGTGATGTGATATGGCCAAAGTTGTGATGAATGATGAATGATATATATATGTGATGTATGAGATCATGTTCTTGTAATAGGAATCACGACTTGCATGTCGATGAGTATGACAACCGGCAGGAGCCATAGGAGTTGTCTTTATTTTTGTATGACCTGCGTGTCATTGAGAAACGACATGTAAATTACTTTACTTTATTGCTAAACGTGTTAGCCATAGTAGTAGAAGTAATATTTGGCGAGCAACTTCATGGAGACACGATGATGGAGATCATGATGATGGAGATCATGGTGTCATGTCGGTGACAGGATGATCATGGAGCCCCAAGATGGAGATCAAAGGAGCTATATGATATTGGCCATATCATGTCACTATTATTTGATTGCATGTGATGTTTATCATGTTTTTGCATCTTGTTTACTTAGAACGATGGTAGTAAATAAGATGATCCCTCATAATAATTTCAAGAAAGTGTTTCCCCTAACTGTGCGCCGTTGCGACAGTTCGTTGTTTCGACGCACCACGTGATGATCGGGTGTGATAGATTCCAACGTTCACATACAACGGGTGTAAGACAGATTTACACATGCAAACACTTAGGTTAACTTGACGAGCCTAGCATGTATAGACATGGCCTCGGAACACAAGAGACCGAAAGGTCGAACATGAGTCGTATGAAAGATACGATCAACATGGAGATGTTCACCGATGATGACTAGTCCGTCTCACGTGATGATCGGACACGGCCTAGTCGAGTCGGATCATGTTTCACTTATATGACTAGAGGGATGTCTAATCTGAGTGGGAGTTCATTGAATAATTTGATTAGATGAACTTAATTATCATGAACTTAGTCTAAAATCTTTACAATATGTCTTGTAGATCAAATGGCCCATGTTGTCCTCAACTTCAACGCATTCCTAGAGAAAACCAAGACGAAAGATGATGGCAGCAACTATACGGACTGGGTCCGGAACCTGAGGATCATCCTCATAGCTGCCAAGAAAGATTATGTCCTAGAAGCACCGCTAGGTGACGCACCCGTCCCACAGAACCAAGACGTTATGAATGCTTGGCAGACATGTGCTGATGATTACTGCCTCGTTCAGTGCAGCATGCTTTACAGCTTAGAACCGGGCCTCCAAAAGCATTTTGAGAGACACGGAGCATATGAGATGTTCGAAGAGCTGAAAATGGTTTTTCAAGCTCATGCCCGGGTCGAGAGATATGAAGTCTCCGACAAGTTCTTTAGCTGTAAGATGGAGGAAAATAGTTTTGTCAGTGAGCACATACTCACTATGTCTGGGTTACATAACCGCTTGACTCAGCTGGGAGTTAATCTCCCGTATGACGCGGTCATTGACAGAATCCTTCAGTCGCTTCCACCGAGCTACAAGAGCTTTGTGATGAACTTCAATATGCAGGGGATGGAAAAGACCATTCCTGAGGTATATTCAATGCTGAAATCAGCAGAGGTAGAAGTCAAAAAGGAACATCAAGTGTTAATGGTGAATAAAACCACTAATTTCAAGAAAGGCAACGGTAAAAAGAACTTCAAGAAGGACGGCAAGGGAGTTGCCGCGCCCGGTAAGCAAGCTGCCGGGAAGAAGCCAAAGAATGGACCCAAGCCCGAGACTGAGTGTTTTTATTGCAAGGGAAGTGGTCACTGGAAGCGGAACTGCCCCAAATACTTAGCGGACAAGAAGGCCGGCGACACGAAAGGTATATGTGATATACATGTAATTGATGTGTACCTTACCAGTAATCGTAGTAGCTCCTGGGTATTTGATACCGGTGCGGTTGCTCACATTTGTAACTCAAAGCAGGAGCTGCGGAATAAGCGAAGACTGGGGAAGGACGAGGTGACGATGCGCGTCGGGAATGGTTCCAAGGTCGATGTGATCGCCGTCGGTACGCTACCTCTACATTTAACTACGGGATTAGTTTTAAACCTCAATAATTGTTATTTAGTGCTAGATTTGAGCATGAACATTCTATCAGGATCTCGTTTAATTCGAGATGGCTACTCATTTAAATCCGATATTAATGGTTGTTCTATTTATATGAGAGATAGGTTTTATGGTCATGCTCCGATGGTGAATGGTTTATTCTTAATGAATCTCGAGCGTAATGCTACACATATTCATAGTGTGAATACCAAAAGATGTAAGGTTGATAATGATAGTCCCACATACTTGTGGCACTGCCGCCTTGGTCACATAGGTGTCAAACGCATGAAGAAGCTCCATGCAGATGGACTTTTAGAGTCTCTTGATTACGAATCATTTGACACGTGCGAACCATGCCTCATGGGTAAGATGACCAAGACTCCGTTCTCAGGAACAATGGAGCGAGCAACCAACTTATTGGAAATCATACATACTGATGTGTGCGGTCCAATGAGTGTTGAGGATTGCGGTGGCTATCGTTATGTTCTCACACTCACTGATGACTTGAGTAGATATGGGTATGTCTACTTAATGAAACACAAGTCTGAGACCTTTGAAAAGTTCAAGGAATTTCAGAGTGAGGTTGAGAATCAACGTGACAGGAAAATCAAGTTCTTGCGATCAGATCGTGGGGGAGAATACTTGAGTCACGAATTTGGCACACTCTTAAGAAAATGTGGAATAGTTTCACAACTCACGCCGCCTGGAACACCTCAGCGTAATGGTGTGTCCGAACATCGTAATCGCACTCTATTAGATATGGTGTGATCTATGATGTCTCTTACCGATTCACCGCTATCATTTTGGGGCTATGCTTTAGAGACTGCCGCATTCACTTTAAATAGGGCTCTGTCGAAATCCGTTCAGACGACATCGTATGAATTATGGTTTGGGAAGAAACCTAAGCTGTCGTTTCTAAAAGTTTGGGGATGCGATGCTTATGTCAAGAAACTTCAACCTGAAAAGCACGAACCCAAGTCGGAAAAATGCGTCTTCATAGGATACCCTAAAGAAACTATTGGGTATACCTTCTACCTCAGATCCGAAGGCAAGATCTTTTTTGCCAAGAATGGATCCATTCTAGAGAAAGAGTTTCTCTCGAAAGAAGTAAGTGGGAGGAAAGTAGAACTTGATGAAGTATTACCTCTTGAACCGGAAGTGGCGCAACTCAGGAAATTGTTCCTGAGGTGCCTGCACCGACTAGAGAGGAAGTTAATGATGACGATCATGAAACTTCAGATCAAGTTGCTACTGAACTTCGTAGGTCCACAAGGACACGTTCCGCACCAGAGTGGTACAGCAACCCTGTCTTGGAAATCATGTTGTTAGACAATGGTGAACCTTCGAACTATGAAGAAGCGATGGCGGGCCTGGATTCCGACAAATGGCTAGAAGCCATGAAATCCGAGATAGGATCCATGTATGAAAACGAAGTATGGACTTTGACTGACTTGCCAGATGATCGGCGAGCCATAGAAAATAAATGGATCTTTAAGAAGAAGACAAACGCGGATGGTAATGTGACCATCTATAAAGCTAGGCTTGTCGCTAAGGGTTATCGACAAGTTCAAGGGGTTGACTACAATGAGACTTTCTCTCCCGTAGCAAAGCTGAAGTCCGTCCGAATCATGTTAGCAATTGTCGCATACTATGATTATGAGATATGGCAAATGGACGTCAAAACGGCATTCCTTAACGGTTATCTTAAGGAAGAACTGTATATGATGCAGTCGGAAGGTTTTGTCGACCCTAAAAATGCTAACAAGGTATCCAAGCTCCAGCGATCCATTTATGGGCTGGTGCAAGCATCTCGGAGTTGGAACATTCGCTTTGATGAGATGATCAAAGCGTTTGGGTTTATGCAGACTTATGGAGAAGCCTGCGTTTACAAGAAAGTGAGTGGGAGCTCTGTATCATTTCTCATATTATATGTAGATGATATACTTTTGATGGGAAATGATATAGAACTTTTGGACAGCATTAAGGCCTACTTGAATAAGAGTTTTTCAATGAAGGACCTTGGAGAAGCTGCTTATATATTAGGCATCAAGATCTATAGAGATAGATCAAGACGCCTCATAGGTCTTTCACAAAGCACATACCTTGATAAGATATTGAAGAAGTTCAATATGGATCAGTCTAAGAAGGGGTTCTTGCCTGTGTTGCAAGGTGTGAAATTGAGCTCAGCTCAATGTCCAACCACGGCAGAAGATATAGAAGAGATGAGTGTCATCCCCTATGCCTCAGCCATAGGGTCTATTATGTATGCCATGCTGTGTACCAGACCTGATGTAAACCTTGCCATAAGTTTGGTAGGAAGGTACCAAAGTAATCCCGGCAAGGAACACTGGACAGCGGTCAAGAATATCCTGAAGTACCTGAAAAGGACTAAGGACATGTTTCTCGTTTATGGAGGTGACGAAGAGCTCGTCATAAAGGGTTACGTTGACGCTAGCTTCGACACAGATCTGGACGACTCTAAGTCACAAACCAGATACGTGTATATGTTGAATGGTGGAGCAGTAAGCTGGTGCAGCTGCAAGCAAAGCGTCGTGGCGGGATCTACATGTGAAGCGGAGTACATGGCAGCCTCGGAGGCAGCGCATGAATCAATTTGGGTGAAGGAGTTCATCACCGACCTAGGAGTCATACCCAATGCGTCGGGGCCGATCAAACTCTTCTGTGACAACACTGGAGCTATTGCACTTGCCAAGGAGCCCAGGTTTCACAAGAAGACCAGGCACATCAAGCGTCGCTTCAACTCCATTCATGAAAATGTTCAATATGGAGACATAGATATTTGTAAAGTACATACAGATCTGAATGTCGCAGATCCGTTGACTAAACCTCTCCCTAGGGCAAAACATGATCAAAACCAGAACTCTATGGGTGTTCGATTCATCACAATGTAACTAGATTATTGACTCTAGTGCAAGTGGGAGACTGTTGGAAATATGCCCTAGAGGCAATAATAAAAGGATTATTATTATATTTCCTTGTTCATGATAATTGTCTTTTGTTCATGCTATAATTGTGTTATCCGGAAATCGTAATACATGTGTGAATACATAGACACCAACATGTCCCTAGTAAGCCTCTAGTTGACTAGCTCGTTGATCAACAGATAGTCATGGTTTCCTAACTATGGACATTGGATGTCATTGATAACGAGATCACATCATTAGGAGAATGATGTGATGGACAAGACCCAATCCTAAACATAGCACAAGATCGTATAGTTTGTTTGCTAGAGTTTTTCCAACGTCAAGTATCTTTTCCTTAGACCATGAGATCGTGTAACTCCCGATACCGTAGGAGTGCTTTGGGTGTACCAAACGTCACAACGTAACTGGGTGACTATAAAGGTATACTACAGGTATCTCCGAAAGTGTCTGTTGGGTTGACATGGATCAAGACTGGGATTTGTCACTCCATATGATGGAGAGGTATCTCTGGGCCCACTCGGTAATGCATCATCATAATGAGCTCAAAAGTAACCAACTGTTTGGTTACGGGATCATCCATTACGGTACAAGTAAAGTGACTTGCCGGTAACGAGATTGAATGAGGTATTGGGATACCGACGATCGAATCTCGGGCAAGTAACATACCGATTGACAAAGGGAATTGTATACGGGGTTGCCTGAATCCTCGACATCGTGGTTCATCCAATGAGATCATCGAGGAGCATGTGGGAGCCAACATGGGTATCTAGATCCCGCTGTTGGTTATTGGCCGGAGAGCTGTCTCGGTCATGTCTACATGTCTCCCGAACCCGTAGGGTCTACACACTTAAGGTTCGGTGATGCCAGGGTTGTAGAGATATTAGTATGCAGTAATCCGAAAGTTGTCCAGAGTCCCGGATGAGATCCTGGACGTCACGAGGAGTTCCGGAATGGTCTGGAGGTGAAGAATTATATATAGGAAGTGCAGTTTCGGCCATCGGGAAAGATTCGGGGTCACCGGTATTGTACCGGGACCACCGGATGGGTCCCGGGGGTCCACCGGGTGGGGCCATCCATCCCGGAGGGCCCCATGGGCTGAAGTGGGGAGGGGAACCAGCCCCTGGTGGGCTGGTGCGCCCCCCTTGGCCCCCCCATGCGCCTAGGGTTGGGAACCCTAGGGGGGGGGGCGGC
Organism: Triticum urartu; assembly: GCF_003073215.2. Lineage (NCBI taxonomy): Eukaryota > Viridiplantae > Streptophyta > Magnoliopsida > Poales > Poaceae > Triticum > Triticum urartu. The sequence goes on along the minus strand of NC_053028.1, from coordinate 239,941,591 downwards.
CCCCTTGCCTTGGGGGGGGGGGGTACTCCACCCCCTTGGCCGCCGCCCCCCCCTAGGAGATCCCATCTCCTAGGGCCGGTGCACCCCCTAGGGGGCCTATATAAAGGGGGGGAGGGAGGGCAGCAACACCCCAAATCTTGGTGCCTCCCTCTCCCCTGCTACACCTCTCCCTCTCGCAGAAGCTCGGCGAAGCCCTGCTGCGATCACTGCTGCATCCACCACCACGCCGTCGTGCTGCTGGATCTCCGTCAACCTCTCCTTCCCCCTTGCTGGATCAAGAAGGAGGATACGTCATCCGCTCCGTACGTGTTTTGAACGCGGAGGTGCCGTCCGTTCGACACTTGGTCATCGATGATTTGGATCACGGCGAGTACGACTCCATCATCCACGTTCTCTTGAACGCTTCCGCTCGCGATCTACAAGGGTATGTAGATGCACTCCCCTCTCGTTGCTAGATGACTCCATAGATAGATCTTGGTGAAACATAGAGAAATTTTTTTGTTTTCTGCAACGTTCCCCAACACGCCTTGGTGCTCTTGGCGCGGCGTGGTCAACGTGGTCAATGAAGGACATCCATCAAAAGAGGAATTTAGGCGGCAAGGCTGACAGCTGGACCCACCAGATGCATCTTTGAACACAAGTAAGTGCCTCCTTATTACTCGCAAAATTAAAAATGATTCCTCCCCCTGACAGCTGGGACCGAGCAGCTATATCTTCGCACGCAAGGAAGTGCGTCCTTATCCTCCCTGACTGCTAGGACCCACCCGGTCAAAGCGTACATAGCGTTGTCTATCTGGTCGTGAACATGTACGTACATACTGGTCGATCGGTCTCTCTGCAAGTATGAACCGTGGCCGAGTAAGTAGCGGCACATGTCGTTGTAGAGCACCCGACATAGCAGTTCACACAGCCCCGTCTAAGTCCTGTACATGTACGGACATCCACAGGACAAAAAATACGGTCACATACGTACATACGGGCGGGGTCTTGAGCGTGTACTCGTGCATATATACAGACGACCAGGGCTTGTGTATAGGGAGAGGCAACAGACGGCAGCAACGACATCCTGTTCATCGGGCAACGAACCGACTGGGTCGGAACGGAGAAACAACGTCCTATTCATCTGGAGGCAACCGACTGGGTCGGAATGCGTCCTATTCAATGGGAGCCAACTGGCTTGGACGGAATAGCCGAAATGGGGTCTGGCGTACCGCGGAACGGAGGAAACGGCCTTCTATTTGACCGACCACGGTCGAAATGGGATCTTATTCATTGGGAGGGGTCTGGCGTACCACAAAACAGAGGAAACAGACTTGTGTTTGAGTGCCTATGGTTGAAACGGGGTCCTGTTGATCGGGAGGGGTGTGTCATACCGCAAAACGGAGGAAACAAACTTGTGTTGGAGCTCCTACGGTCGAAACGGGGTCCTGTTCATCCACCGTCTACTGCCTTGCTCCAGCCTCCACGGGCTACTGTTCATCCACCGTCGATCTCCTCCACCCTCCATGGGCTACTATTCATCCATGACTACTGTTCATCCAGCCTTCACCGGCTGCTATTCATAGAGACTCCACCGGATCCTGTTCATCCACCCCCAACCGTCTGGGGTGTGGAGGCCTCCTCATGGTCCTGTTCATCCAGCGGCAATGGCCTACTACCACGGGGTCCTGTTCATCCAACCCCCACCGGGGACTATTCATCCACAACCAACCAACCGGCTCGACTCACCATGTCTCGACTCGTTCTACGTACCACGCGCACGGTAGCAACGGTTGCTGTTCATCGAGAGGCAACCCAACACCAGCTAGCTAGCTATGTCTCGCACGGGGGCTCAATCGGCTTCAGTAAGCAGCGGCAGTGATCGATCGCTCGGGTTCAGTTAGTAGCAGTAGCGAAGGAATTGCTCGGGTTCAGTCAGCAGCGAGTGGATCGCTCAGGTTTAGTTAACAGCCAAGGGATCTATTGCTCGGTTTCAGTAACATGCGATCGCTCTGGGTTCAGTTAGCCAATGCCTCGCACACACGCACGTACACAAGAGAAACACGCAAACCACAGTGCATCGCTCGGCCCTGACCACCCATCGTAACCGGGAACTCCATGATATTTCCTCTCCCTCGCTTCTACCATGATTTTTTCTGTCATGGACGGCCCAAAGAATGTCATGCAGCTGCGTCTTCGGCCCGCCCAGGACGAAAAGCCCATTTTCTATCATGATTTTTTGTCATAGAAGTAGGAGCCCACCACATCTATGATGATACCGGTTTTTGTCACAATTATCATCATAGAAGTGTCATAAGCATGATAGAATTTTTTTCCGTTCGCCCCAAAATATCATGGATGTGTCTTTTTTTGTAGTGTAGGTGATGCACTATCTGCATTTCTGGATAAAGCTAAGGAAGCAGGTGTGATTAGAGTTTTGTTACCACATCTGATACCAGGGGGATTAGTCATTTGAAATATGCTTCTGATACTTTGCTTTTTTGCATAAAAAATTCCGTTCAAGAAAGAAGAATATCAATTCTGGGTTGAACCAACAACATGATTGTGTGGCTATTCTGAATGCAGATAGAAAGTCTTTGGTAGTTAGTTGCCTCACCCTATTGGTTGTTGGTTTTATTTCTCCTTTGCGTTCGTGAAAAGCTAGTATGATCGCGGAAATCCTCTAAAGCGCGTTGCATGACTTAATGCTAGCTCTTTATCATACATCTTCTAATGGGGTTTCCAAAAATGCGGATTCGGAGCACTTACATGGCTATCCAGCAATAGGCCTTGTCAAACTGAATCACGCCAATGTTATGGAAGTTCCTGGATATTTTGAAATAAGATTAGTACCAAAAGCTAGAAAAAGATAGAGGGAGGGGGAGCTGCATCTTATTCTCTTCGCGAGAACTTCAGGATCGGAGAAGCATTCGGAATGGGCGAGGCCTTCATTTCGTTGGCAGAAGCAGAAATGATCCAATCCATTCGGGGCTTCAGGGAACCCAAAAAGGAACTGTAGATTTGAGTATTGAGCGAAAGGTTACACCACCTATAGGTTTTGTATTACATGCCAATCCTACTCCACTAGTACCAATAAGTGGCATAGGGGAAAAAGCACAACGCTTATTTCTTCATTGAAGGGTTCGGATGGACTTCGCCTTTCTTTCCGAACGAAAATGGAAAGGAAACCTAAATACATGTGTGAATACATAGACAAACACTGTGTCCCCAGTGAGCCTCTACTTCACTAGCTCATTGATCAAAGATGGTTAAGGTTTCCTAACCATGGACATGAGTTGTCATTTGATAACAATATCACATCATTAGGAGAATGATGTGATGGACAAGACCCATCCGTTAGCTTAGCATATTGATTGTTCAGTTTTATTGCTATTGCTTTCTTCATGTCAAATACATATTCCTTCGACTATTAGATTATGCAACTCCCGGATACCAGAGGAATGCCTTATGTGCTATCAAACGTCACAACGTAGCTAGGTGATTATAAAGATGCTCTACAGGTATCTTTGAAGGTGTTTGTTGAGTTGGCATAGATTGAGATTATGATTTGTCACTCCGAGTTTCAGAGAGGTATCTCTGGGCCCTCTCGATAATACACATCATAAGAAGCCTTGCGAACAAAGTGACTAATGAGTTAGTTATGAGACGATGTATTACGGAACGAGTAAAGAGACTTGCCGGTAATGAGATTGAACTAGGTATGAAGATACCGACGATCGAATCTCGGGCAAGTAACATACCGATAGATAAAGGGAATTGCGTATGTTGTCATAACGGTTCGACCGATAAAGATCTTCGTAGAATATGTAGGAGCCAATATGAGCATCTAGGTGCCGCCATTGGTTATTGACCGGAGAGGTGTCTCGGTCATGTCTACATAGTTCTCGAACCCGTAGGGTCCGCACGCTTAACGTTAGTTGACGATATAGTGTTATATGAGTTATATGATTTGGTGACCGAATGTTGTTCGGAGTCCCGGATGTGATCACGAACATGACGAGGAGTCTCTAAATGGTCGAGAGGTAAATATTGATATTTAGGACGATATTATTCGGACACCGGAAGTGTTCCGAAGTGTATCGGGTATTTATCGGAGTACCGGAGGGGTTACCGGAACCCTCGGGGGAATATATGGGCCATGAGAGGGGAGCACACCAACCCACAAGGGGTGGCACACCCCCCTATGTTAGGAGGCCGAATTGGGAGAAGGAAAGAGGGGGTTCGGCCCCCTTTCCTTTCTCTCTTCCCCCTTCCCTTTCTTCTCTGGTGACATAAGGAAGGAGGGGAGGGGGCGCCACTTGGGCGCACCCTGGCTGCCTCCCCTCTCCCTCCCACCTATAAATACGTGGGGGGCGCCCCTAGCACAGCCCAGACAATTGCCTAGCCATGTGCGGCGCCCCTCCACAGTTTACACCCCCGGTCATATTTTCGCGGTGCTTAGGCGAAGCCCTGCGAGGATCACTTCACCATCATCATCACCGTGCCATCGTGCTAACAGAACTCATCTACTACCTCGACGTCTTGCAGGATGATACGTCTCCAACGTATCTATAATTTTTTATTGTTCCATGCTATTATATTATCTGTTTTGGATGTTTTATATGCATTAGTATGCTATTTTATATTATTTTTGGGACTAACCTATTAACCTAGAGCGCAATGCCAGTTCCTATTTTTTCCTTGTTTTTGAGTTTCGCGGAAAAGGAAACCAAATGGAATAAAACCTTCACGATGATTTTTCTTGGACCAGAAGACAACCAGAAGACTTGGAGATGAAGTTGGAGGAGCCACGAGGCGGCCAAAAGGATAGAGGGTGCGCCTAGGGGGGTAGGGCGCCCCCACCCTTGTGGGACCCTCGTGCACCTCCTCATCTAGTTTCTTCGCCTATATATTCCCATATATCCCCAAACCAACATGGGGAGCCACGAAAACACTTTTCCATAGCCGAAACATTCTTTACTCATGAGATCCCATCTTGGGGCCTTTTTCGGCGTCCTGCCGGAGGGGGATTCGATCACAAAGGGCTTCTACATCAACTCCATTGCCCTTCCGATGAAGCGTGAGTAGTTTACCATAGACCTACATGTCCATAGCAAGTAGCTGGATGGATTCTTCTCTCTCTTTGATTCTCAATACCATGTTCTCCTCGATGTTCTTGGAGATCTACTCGATGTAACACTCTTTTGCGGTGTATTTGCCGAGATCAGATGAATTGTGGATTTATGATCATCTTATCTATGACCATTATTTGAATCTCATCTGAATTCTTTTATGCATGATTTGATATCTTTGTAATTCTCCTCGAACTATCGGTTTGGTTTGGCCAAATAGATTGGTTTTTCTTGCAATGGGAGAAGTGCTTAGCTTTGGGTTCAATCTTGCAGTGTCCTTTCCCAGTGATAGTAGGGGCAGCAAGGCATGTATTGTATTATTGCCATCGAGGATAAAAATATGGGGTTTTCATCATATTGCTTGAGTTAATTCCTCTACATCATGTCATCTTGCTTAATGTGTTACTCCGTTCTTTATGAACTTAATACTCTAGATGCATGCTGGACAGCGGTCGATGTGTGGACTAATAGTAGTAGATGCAGAATCGTTTCGGTCTACTTGACACGGACGTGATGCCTATATTCATGATCATTGCCTTAGATATCGTCATAACTTTGCGCTTTTCTATCAGTTGCTCGGCAGTAATTTGTTCACCCACCGTATTATTTACTATCTTGAGAGAAGCCTCTAGTGAAACCTATGGCCCGCGGGTCTATTTTCCATCATATAAGTTTCCGATCTACAATATTAGTTTCCGATTTACTCTTTTTGTAATCTTTTACGTTTCGATCTATAAACCAAAATTACCAAAAATATTTACTTTACCGTTTATCTATCTCTATCAGATCTCACTTTTGCAAGTAACCGTCAAGGGATTGATAACCCCTTTATCACATTGGGTGCAAGTTGTTTGCTTGTTTGTGCAGGTATTAGGTGACTTGTGCGTTGTCTCCTACTGGATTGATACCTTGGTTCTCAAACTGAGGGAAATACTTATCTCTCCTTTGCTACATCACCCTTTCCTCTTCAAGGGAAAAAACCAACGCAAGCTCAAGAAGTAATAGGAGGAACTTCTGGCGTCGTTGCCGGGGAGATCTACACCAAGTCAGGCCATACCAAGTACCCATCATAAACTCTCATCTCTTGCATTACATTATTCGCCATCCGCCTCTCGTTTTCCTCTCCCCCACTTCTAAAATGATTTTTGAAAAGATTTGCCTTTTCTTTGCCCCTCTTCCGTTCGTCTTCTTCATTTGCTTTTTGTGTGCTCGTGTGTTGGATTTCTTGCTTTGTCACGATGGCTCAAGAGAATACTAAATTGTGTGACCTTTCCAAAACCAATAATAATGATTTTATTTGTACTCCGATTGCTCCCGCTACTAATGCGGAATCTCGTGAAATTAATGCCGCTTTGCTGAATCTTGTTATGAAAGATCTATTCTTCGGCCTTCCAAGTGAAGATGTTGCATCCCATCTTAATTATTTCGTTGATTTGTGTGATATGCAAAAGAAAAAAATATGTGGATAATGATATTGTTAAATTGAAGCTATTTCCGTTCTCACTTTGAGATCGTGCTAAAACTTGGTTTTCATCTTTGCCTAAAAATAGCATTGATTCATGGAATGAGTGTAAAGATGCTTTTATTTCGAAGTATTTTCCTCCCGCTAAGATCATCTCCCTTAGGAATGATATTATGAATTTTAAGCAACTTGATCATGAACATGTTGCACGATATTGGGACAGAATGAAATTGATGATACGAAATTGCCCTACTCATGGTTTGAATTTGTGGATGATTATACAAAAAATTTATGTCGGATTGAATTTTGCTTCTAGAAATCTTTTAGATTCAGACGCGAGAGGTACTTTTATGTAAATTACTTTAGGAGAAGCTACTAAACTCCTAGATAATATTATGGTTAATTATTTTCAATGGCATACCGAAAGATCTTCCACTAGTAAAAAAGTGCATGCGATTGAAGAGATTAATGTTTTGAGTGGAAAGATGGATGAGCTTATGAAATTATTTGCTAATAAAAGTGCTTCTATTGATTCCAATGATATGCCTTTGTCTACTTTGATTGAGAATAATAATGAATCTATGGATGTGGATTTTGTTGGTAGGAACAATTTTGGTAATAACGTGTATAGAGGTAATTTTAATCCTAGGCCGTTCCCTAATAATTCCTCTAATAATTATGGTAATTCATACAACAATTATTATGGAAATTATAATAAGATTCCCTTTGATTTTGAGAATAGTGTTAAAGAACTTATGAGTTCACAAAAGAATTTCAATGCTTTGATTAAAGAAAAATTGCTCAAGATTGATGATTTGGCTAGGAACGTGGATAGAATTTCTCTTGATGTTGATTCTCTGAAACTTAGATCTATTCCACCCAAGCATGATATCAATTAGTCTCTCAAAGCTATGAGAATTTCCATTGATGAGTGCAAAGAAAGAACCGCCAAGATGCCTGCAAAAAAAGATTGGTTTGTAGAAACATGTTCTTCCAGTTTCCGTGAAAATAATGATGAAGATCTTAAAGTAATTGGTGTGAATACTATTGAATGTTTGTTTTCCAATATAAATCTTGATAAATATGGGACTGGAGATGAGTCAACTTTAGTTAAAAGGCGTCCCAATGATTCGGAGTTTTTAGATCTTGATGCAAATAGATAAAAGTGGGATTGGAGAGGTCAAAACTTTAAGTAGAAATGAACCTACTCTTTTGGATTTCAAGAAATTTAATTATGATAATTGCTCTTTAATATATTGTATTTCCTTTTTGCAATCCATGTTGAATTCTCCTCATGCTTACAATCAAAACAAAGCTTTTACTAAACATATCGTTGATGCTAAGATGCAATCTTTTGTAGAAAATCTTGAATTGGACGTTTCTATCCCTAGAAAACTTTATGATGAGTGGGAACCTACTGTTAAGATTAAGATTAAAGATTAGGAGTTCCATGGTTTATGTGATTTGGGTGCTAGCGCTTCGATGATTCCAAAAACTTTATGTGATGTGTTAGGTTTTCGTGAATTTGATGATTGTTCTTTAAATTTGCATCTTGCGGATTCCACTATTAAGAAACCTATGGGAAGGATTAATGATGTCCTTATTGTTACAAATAGGAATTATGTGCCGTAGATTTCATTTTTCTGGATATAGATTGCAATCCTACATGTCCTATTATTCTTGGTAGACCTTTGCTTAGAACGATTGGTGCAATTATTGATATGAAAGAAGGAAACATTAGATTCAATTTCCATTAAGGAAGGGCATGGAACACTTTATGAGAAAGAAAATTAAATTGCCTTATGAATCTATTATGAGAGCCACTTATGGATTGCATGCCAAAGATGACAATACCTATATCTATTCGTGTTTTATGCCTAGCTAAGGGCGTTAAACAATAGCTCTTGTTGGGAGGCAACCCAATTTTATTTTTGTTTTTGATTTTTAGGTTATGTTTTGCAATAAATAATTCATCTAGCCTCTGGTTAGATGTGGTTCTATGTTTAATTTAGTGTTTGTGCCAACTGCCAAGTAAGACCTTTGGGATAGCTTATGGTGATAGTTGATTCGATCTTGCTAAAAACAGAAACTTTTGCGATCAGGAAAACAATTCTAATTTTTATCAGAAGTGTTATAAAATACTTATTATTTTTGCAGAATATTAATAAACAAATTCTTAGGTTGTCCTAATTTTTTAGAAGTTTTGGAGTTACATAAGTATTCAAAATATCCATATTGCTACAGACTGTTCTGTTTTTGACAGATTCTGTTTTCTATGTTGTTTGCTTATTTTGATGAATATATGGTTAGTATCGGGGGGTATGAACCATGGAAAATCTAGAATACAGTAGATATTACACCAATATAAATAAAGAATGAGTTCACAACAATAGCAAAAAGTGGTGATTTATTTTCTTATACTAACGGAGGTTATGAGATTTTCTGTTGAGTTTTGTGTTGTGAAGTTTTCATGTTTTGGGTAAGGATTTGATGGACTATGGAATAAGGAGTGGCAAGAGCATAAGCTTGGGTATGCCCAAGGCACCCCAAGGTAATATTCAAGGACAACCAAGATCCTAAGCTTGGGTATGTCCCAGAAGGCATCCCCTCTTTCGTCTTTGTCTATCGATAACTTTACTTGAGGCTATATTTTTATTCACCACATGATATGTCTTTTGCTTGGAGCGTCTTGTATGATTTGAGTATTTGCTTTTTAGTTTGCCACAATCATCCTTTCTGTACACACCTTTTCAGAGACACACACATGAATCATGATTTATTAGAATACTCTAGGTGCTTCACTTATATCTTTTGAGCTAGGCAATTTTGCTCTAGTGCTTCACTTATATCTTTTTAGAGCACGGCGGTGGTTTTATTTTATAGAAATTGATGAACTCTCGTGCTTCACTTATATTATTTTGAGAGTCTCTAAACAGCATGGTGATTTGCTTTGGTTATAAATTTAGTCCTAATATGTTAGGCATCCAGGAGGGATATAATAAAAAAATTCATATAAAGTGCATTGAATACCATGAGAAGTTTGATTCCTTATGATTGTTTTGAGATATGAAGATGGTGATATTAGAGTCATGCTACTGAGTAATTGTGAATTTGAGAAATACTTGTGTTAAAGTTTGTGATTCCTGTAGCATGCACGTATGGTGAACCGTTATGTGATGAAGTCGGAGCATGATTTGTTTATTGATTGTCTTCCTTATGAGTGGCAGTTGGGGACGAGCGATGGTATTTTCCTACCAATCTACCCCCCTAGGAGCATGCGCGTAGTACTTCATTTCGATAACTAATAGATTTTTTCAATAAGAGTTCTTTATGACCAATGTTGAGTCCATGGATTATACACACTTTCACCCTTCCACCATTGCTAGCCTCTCTAGTGCCGTGCAACTTTTGCCGGTGCCATGAACCCACCATATACCTTACTCAAAACGTCCACCATACCTACCTATTATGGCATTTTCATAGCCATTCCAAGATATATTGCCATGCAACTTTCCATCGTTCCATTTATTATGACATGCTCCATCATTGTCATATTGCTTTGCATGATCATGTGGTTGACATCATATTTGTGGCAAAGCCACCATTCATAATTATTTCATACATGTCACTCTTGATTCATTGCACATCCCGGTACACCGCCGGAGGCATTCATATAGAGTCATATTTTGTTCTAAGTATCAAGTTGTAAGTAAATAAAAGTGTGATGATCATCATTATTAGAGCATTGTCCCATGTGAGGAAAGGATGATGGAGACTATGATTCCCCCACAAGTCGGAATGAGACTCCGGACGAAAAATAAAAAAAAGAGGCAAAAAAGAGAGAAGCTAGGCCCAAACAAAAAAATGAGAGAAAAGAGAGAAGGGGCAATGCTACTATCCTTTACCACACTTGTGCTTCAAAGTAGCACCATGATCTTCATGATAGAGAGTCTCCTATATTGTCACGTTCATATACTAGTGGGAATTTTTTCATTATAGAACTTGGCTTGTATATTCCAATGACGGGCTTCCTCAAATTTCCCTAGGTCTTCGTGAGCAAGCGAATTGGATGCACACCCACTTAGTTTCTATTTGAGCTTTCATAAACTTATAGCTCTAAGTGCATCCATTGCATGGCAATCCCTACTAACTCACATTGATATCTATTGATGGGCATCTCCATAGCCCGTTGATACGCCTAGTTGATGTGAGACTATCTCCTTCTTTTTGTCTTCTCCAGAACCACCCTCTATTTCACCTATAGTGCTATGTCCATGGCTCACGCTCATGTATTGCGTGAAAGTTGAAAAAGTTTGAGAACATCAAAAGTATATGAAACAATTGCTTGGCTTGTCATCAGGGTTGTGCATGATTTAAATATTTTGTGTGATGAAGATGGAGCATAGCCAGACTATATGATTTTGTAGGGATAAGCTTTCTTTGGCCATGTTATTTTGAGAAGACATAATTGCCTTGTTAGTATGATTGAAGTATTATTGTTTTTATGTCAATATTAAACTTTTATTTTGAACCACACGGATCTGAATTCATGCCACAATAAAGAAATTACATGGATAAATATGTTAGGTAGCATTCCACATCAGAAATTCTTTTTTATCATTTACCTACTCGGGGACGAGCAAGAATTAAGCTTGGGGATGCTTGATACGTCTCCAACGTATCTATAGTTTTTGATTGTTCCATGCTATTATATTATTGTTTTGGATGTTTTATATGGATTAAGATGCTATTTTATGTTATTTTTGGGACTAACCTATTAACCTAGAGCCCAATGCCAGTTCCTGTTTTTCATTACTTTTGAGTTTCGCAAAAAAGGAATACCAAACGGAGTCCAAACGGAATAAGACCTTAGCGATGATTTTTCTTGGACCATAAGACAAGCAGAAGACTTGGAGATGAAGTCAGAGGAGCCACGAGGCGGCCACAAGGACGGAGGGCGCGCCCCCACCCTTGTGGGCCCCTCGTGCACATCCTGACCTAGTTTCTTTGCCTATATATTCCCATATATCCCCAAACCAACAGGGGGAGCCACGAAAACTATTTTCCACCGCCGCAACCTTCTGTACCCGTGATATCCCATGAAGGGGCCTTTTCCGGTGTCCTGCCGGAGGGGGATTCGACCATGGAGGGCTTCTACATCAACTCCATTGCCCTTCCAATGAAGCGTGAGTAGTTTACCACAGACCTACGGGTCCATAGCTAGTAGCTAGATGGCTTCTTCTCTCTCTTTGATTCTCAATATCATGTTCTCCTCAATGTTCTTGGAGATCTATTCGATGTAATACTCTTTTGCGGTGTGCTTGCCGAGATCCGATGAATTCTGGATTTATGATCAGCTTATCTATGAATATTATTTGGATCTTCTGTGAATTCTTTTATGCATGATTTGACATCTTTGTAATTCTCTTCGAACTATCAGTTTGGTTTGGCCAACTAGATTTGTTTTTCTTGCAATGGGAGAAGTGCTTAGCTTTGGGTTCAATCTTGCGATGTCCTTTCCCAGTGACAGTAGGGGCAGCAAGGCACGTATTGTATTGTTGCCATCGAGGATAAAAAGATGGGGTTTTCATCATATTACTTGAGCTGATTCCTCTACATCATGTCATCTTGCTTAATGTGTTACTCCGTTCTTTATGAACTTAATACTCTAGATGCATGCTGGACAGCGGTCGATGTGTGGAATAATAGTAGTAGATGCAGAATCTTTCCGTCTACTTGACACGGACGTGATGCCTATATTCATGATCATTGCCTTAGATATCGTCATAACTTTACGCTTTTCTATCAATTGCTCGGCAGTAATTTGTTCACCCACCGTATTATTTACTATCTTGAGAGAAGCCTCCAGTGAAACCTATGGCCCCCGGGTCTATTTTCCATCATATAAGTTTCCGATCTACAATAATAGTTTCCGATTTACTCTTTTTGTAATCTTTTACTTTTCGATCTATAAACCAAAATTACCAAAAATATTTACTTCACAGTTTATCTATCTCTATAATATCTCACTTTGGCAAGTAACCGTCAAGGGACTGACAACCCCTTTATCGCATTGGGTGCAAGTTGTTTGATTGTTTGTGTAGGTATTCGGTGACTTGTGCGTTGTCTCCTACTGGATTGATACCTTGGTTCTCAAACTGAGGGAAATACTTATCTCTACTTTGCTGCATCACCCTTTCCTCTTCAAGGGAAAAACCAACACAAGCTCAAGAAGTAGCACTGGATCAAGAAGACGAGGGACGTCACCGAGGTGAACGTGTGCAAAACTCGGAGGTGCCGTACGTTCGGTACTTGATCGGTCGGAGCTAGAAGAAGTTCGACTACATCAACCGCATTGTCAAACGCGTTCGCTTATGGTCTATGAGGGTACGTAGACACACTCCCCCCCTTGTTGATATGCATCTCCATGGAATATTTCATTGCGTGTGCATAGAATTTTTTTGTTTTCCATGCAACGATTCCCAACAGGCGGTGTTTACAAACCGTTGCAGGATCTTTATCTGCGACATTAAGAGTAGACCTTTGCATACGAGGAGGAATCAACCAATGAGGACGAGTAGATGTCCCCCGCCGCCAATGACCATGATGTCGGCGGCTCTGACGAGGGGATGATCCCGATCTCCTCGGACGAGGAATAGATACATTTTTTTCTAGTATGTATTTTTTTTATTTCTGAATGTAGTCCTAACTCGTTTTATCTATGAATTAATGAATGAAATGTAGTTCTAGCTTGTTTGCAATTCTACATTGCATGATTTTGAGGGTTAAAAATAGGGGGCATGTTCGTTTGTGGATGTATATGGATTTAGAAAAGCCAAAGTTTGGTTGAAGATGCTCTTATCAAACATAATCAAACATTTCCCGAGAACTTAATAGCTGACTTTTGCCTTTTCATAGTTACTTAGAGCAACTCCAACAACTTCCATATCCCTAAAAAACTACCGTTTATGAAAAGTTCCAACAGCTCCCCTAAACCTAGAAAAAAATATGAGATCTCATGTAATCACCTCTTATGTTCTCCAAGTTTATGGGAAGAAAGCCTTCCCATATAATTTTAGTGGGTTGCAACCACATGAAAATCCACGCCCATGCTGTCACCAGGTGTCTACTATCGCGCCTCTGCCACTCGTCACCGTGCACACTCGCCGCCACCGCTTGCCGGTGCGCCTCCGCCCCCGCTGTCACCACGCTCTGTCGCTCTTTTGAGCCGCCGCCGGCCGCCACAATGCATCGCCGCACCCATGAGCCACCGCTGCCACACGTTGCCGCTCCCATGAGACGTCAAGCTTGCGTGACCTCCCCGTTTTATTGTCGTACCGCCGCCTCCACACTGGACCACCGCCTTGTTGCGCTACCGCCAGTGCCCGCTGGTGCACCACCTCGCCGCGCTACCACCATGATGGGTCACTGTCACACATGTTAATGACATGCGGCCCCTAGGCCATTGTTGAACTAAAAATAAAAGAAAAGCAAATTTTACAGAAAGAGGTTTACGAGAACTGAGAAAAGTTGTTGTCTGATAACTTCACGTAAATTATACAGTGATCCCATAAAACCACTTATGGGAAGATTTTACACGAGCTATTAGAGTTGCTTTTACAACCTGTATATTGCTCATAGTTACTCAGAACTTGTTTACTCTGAACCCTTTACAGGAAGATTTTTACAGTAACACTTCAATAGAGATGACATCATGTCAATAGAAAAGGTGTCTGAGGGAGTCCTGGATTAGGGGGTCTCCGGACAGCCGGACTGTTGGACTATGAAGATACAAGATTGAACACTTCGTCTCGTGTCCGGATAGGACTCTACTTGGCGTGGAAGGCAATCTAGGCAATACGGATATGTATATCTCCTCCTTTGTAACCGACCTTGTGTAACCCTAGCCCTTTCCGGTGTCTATATAAACCGGAGGGTTTTAGTCCGTAGGACAACATACAATCATACCATAGGCTAGCTTCTAGGGTTTAGCCTCTCCGATCTCATGGTAGATCTGCTCTTGTAATACTCATATCATCAAGAATAAATCAAGTAGGATGTAGGGTTTTACCTCCATTAAGAGGGCCCGAACCTGGATAAAACATCGTGTCCCCTGCCTCCTGTTACCATCCGCCTTAGATGCACAGTTCGGGACCCCCTACCTGAGATCCGCCGGTTTTGATACCGACATTGGTGCTTTCATTAAGAGTTCCTCTGTGACGTCGCCGTAACGAAGGATGCCTCGTCTCGTTGTTAAAAGCAACATTACCGCCGGGGGGGCTCTGGCTGTCGGCAAAACTCTCCGGCTAGGCAGTTTCGTCATGACTGCCCATTCGGCCGCTGCACCGACGATGACTTCTCGGGTCATCAAAAACAACCTCCGCGTCGGCTCGGAAGTCGCCGAACACATGGATCCAAATGGAGCTCTCTTCCCTAAATGAACTCTTGGATCGCATCGCCACCTTGGGAGTCGCTACGGACTATGATCGGATTGGGCTTAAACCCGATCAAAGGGAGATTAACTCCATCGGTCACCCATCATGTTGCGGTGGTGGAGGAACAATGCGGCAACTCTTCCTCTATTTTGAGGACTAATTATGTCTGGATTCCTGAGCTCTCCGAGCCGGATACCCGCTTGCGGGAGGACATCACCCAAGCCCTGAACCTAGAATCAGGCAGCGGGCCAGACTTATCGGGTAACACTCCGGAACCCGAACTTCCAAGATTGGAAACTCCTCGGCCCCTGGGTCTTAGATCGGGTAGGGGTTCGGACTCAAATCCATCCACCCACCCAGACATAAACGATCTTTACCACATCAGGCAAGAGCCCCATGAAACAGTACATCATTATTGGGCCAGATTCCTCCTTGTGATGAACAAGGTTAAGGACTGTCGTGAGGAAGATGCAGTCTCACTTTTCTGTAATAATTGGACAAGGGAATCCTTAACGCCTTAAGTCGCCGTGACATATCATGCTTCGCTGACTTGGCGTCCATAGTACGAAAATACTGTGCGATGGAAAATGCCTAGAAAACCGAAACAAAATTTTGGGATAATCCGGCTCCGAATATACACCCAGTCCGAAGTAAAAGGGTGCACTATCGTAAGACACTCGAGCTAGTTGCAAAGAAACAAAAATCCTCTACAGGGCATGGAACCGTACTGGAGGGATGGCTTAACGGACCCTGCAAAATTCATAGTACAACGGATACAATACCAACACACAGCCTTAGAGCATGTTGGATACTCCGGCAGGTGGCCAAAAGTGTTGAGGATCTTCTTATCCCAAATGCCATAGAGCGCCATCCCGTGGATAAAAATATGGTGTTAACAGTCTTTGAGACCTTTGCGTCAAATAATAGGCGCAAGCGAACACTCCGCAGCATGGCCGAAATCTGCCACGTAGCAGCAATACATCCATGGAGTGACACGGCTATTACCTTCAATGCCAGTGATGAACCTAAATTCCGAACAGCCCGAGAACCAGCCGCACTGGTCCTCAGCCCAATTGTGGACGGCTTTCGACTCACCAAAGTACTCATGGACGGCGGCAGCGGATTAAACCTCATCTACGAGGAAACTCTTCAAAAAATGGAAATAGACTGGAACCGCATTGAGAAAAGTAGCACAACCTTCAGGGGAATCATACCCAGTCGGGAGGCACGATGCGCTGCGAAAATCACACTAGATGTGGTATTCGGTATGCCAGAGAATTATAGGTCTGAAGAAATTACATTTCAAGTGGCCTCGTTCAGCAGTGGATACCACGCCCTTTTAGGATGTGAGGCGTTCACGATCTTCCAAGTCGTACCCCATTATGGGTACATGAAGCTTAAAATGCCCGGGCCCAACGGAATCATCACCCTCGCCAGTGATCCGGACACAACACTCTGCGCCGAAAACAAAACAGCCGCACTGGCCCTCGAGGCATTATCTGAAGCCCTCTCGGCCGAGGAATTAACAACGCTACGCTCCAGAGTGGACAGGGACGACGTGATACTCGATAATAGATCCAAGTCCACCTCTTTTAAACTAGCGGATGAAATAGTCAAATTCCAAGTCCACCCAACGGACCCTACAAAAACAGCCTCCATCGGGGCACAGTTAAACCCCGCCGTGGACGCCGCACTACGAGAGTACCTACGCGAGAATTGGGACATATTCGCCTAGCACCCCTCAGACATGCCAGGAATCCCATGTAGGCTGGCCGAGCATAGCCTCAATATCCTAACGGGATTCAAGCCGGTCAAGCAAGCTCTTCGACGTTTCTCCGAACCTAAGAGACAAGCCATGGGAGAGGAACTAGCCAAGTTATTGGAGGCCGGATTCATCCGAGAGATAAAACACCCGGACTGGCTAGCAAACCTGGTGATGGTACCAAAGAACGATAAATCATGGCACCTTTGTGTCGATTTCAAGGACCTCAATAAAGCTTGCCCAAAGAATCCCTTCCCCCTCCCCCGCATCGATCAAATTATCGATGCTACCGTAGGACACGAGTCATTGTGTTTCCTCGACGCATACTCCGGTTACCACCAAATCAAGATGGCGGAGTCCGACCAAGCCGCAACGACATTCATCACACCATACGGTCCCTTCTGTTTCAACACAATGCCTTTTGGGCTCAAAAACGCCGGTGCAACATATCATCGCATGATTCAGACATGTCTGGAGAAACAAATCGACAAAACAGTAGAGGCATACGTAGACGACGTGGTCGTCAAAACCAAACACGTCGACTCTTTGATAGACGACTTGAGGCTCATATTCGATAACCTCCGAACATATGACATCAAGCTCAATCCAGAAAAATGCGTTTCCGGCATACCAGCCGGAAAGCTCCTGGGTTTCATTGTCTCCAGTAAAGGTATTGAAGCTAATCCGGCCAAAATCCGAGCTTTGTCACAGTTGGCTACCCCAACAGACCTCAAACAAATCCAGATGTTAACTGGATGTGTGGCGGCTCTAAGCCGCTTTATCTCCTGCTTAGGAGAAAAGGCTTTACCCCTTTATCGCCTCCTTTGGCGCACCGAACACTTTGAGTGGACGGACGCTGCCACAGCCAGATTGGAAGAAATAAAGGCCATTTTGGCAACCAACCGAATCCTGGCCACGCCAAACATCGGCGGACCAATGCTGTTGTACATTGCGGCAACTCATCAAGTTGTAAGCGCAGTGCTCGTCGTTGAACGAGAAGCTGACGGACATAAATTCCCTCTTCAAAAGCCAGTATACTATGTATCCACTGTCCTCACTCCATGCAAATCACGGTACCCACATTATCAAAAGATAGCCTATGCGGTATTCATGGCATCCAGGAACCTGCGACACTACTTTCAAGAGTGTTCGATTACAGTAGCCTCGGAAGTGCCACTTAATGATATTATAAACAACCGCGACGCTACGGGCCGGATTGCTAAATGGGCCATTGAGCTCCTCCTGTTCGACATAACATACAAACCTCGACGAGCCATTAAGTCACAAGTATTGGCCGACTTCGTCGCCGAATGGACGGAGGCCGAACTCCCCAAAGAGTACGGTGTATACTCCAATTGGATCATGCACTTCGAAGGTTCTAAAATGCTGTCTGGTCTAGGGGCTGGCATCGTCCTGACGTCCCCAACCGGAGATACCGTTCAGTATGTACTGCAAATATTGTACACAGACTCCAACAACGCAGCCGAATACGAAGCTCTGTTGCCTGGTCTTCGGATGGCAGTCTCCATGGGCATTCAACGTCTGGAGGTGCATGGGGATTCGAACCTTGCAATATCCCAAATAAATGGAGACTTTGACGCCAAGGATCCGAAAATGGCGGCCTACCGAAACGCTGTCCTAAAAATGCCAGCTCGGTTCAAGGGGCTCGAATTTCACCATGTCGCTCGGGAAAACAATCAAGCGGTGGATATCCTCGCCCGCATCGGCGCAAAACACGATGCGGTCCCCCCAACATATTCTTGGAAAGGCTGTTCAAGCCATCCGTAGTATGGGAAGGGGACACCGGTAACAATAGTCCGGACCCGGCCAAAATGCCTGATACCGAAGACTCTGACACAATCGGAGGCTCCGCCACCGAAATAACACCTTCAACCCACGTAATAATGGCCATTATAGCCCCATGGATAGAACCATTCCTGGCCTACCTAACTAGGCAGGAACTTCCGGAGGACCAAAACGAGGCGATCTAAGGCCTTTAGGGTCCACGAGGGAGAATTGTACAAAAAAGCACTACCGGAGTCCTTCAAAGGTGCATCTCCGAAGAAGAAGGGTGGAACCTTTTGGAAGAAATCCACACCGGACTCGGCGGTCACCATGCCACAACCCGGGCTCTTGTAAGCAAGGCCTTCCGTACAGGATTCTATTGGCCAACGGCCCGGGCAGATGCACAGGACTTGGTCCAACGTTGCGCCGGTTGCCAGCTCTTTGCAAATCAAAGCCACATTCCACCCACCGCCCTCCAAACAATCCCCATTACGTGGCTCTTCATGGTCTGGGGGCTTGACATGGTTGGACCCCTTAAAGGGGGAACCCACAAGAAAAAATACTTACTGGTCATGGTGGATAAATTCACCAAATGGATAGAGGCCAAACCTGTTAAAACAGCCGAATCCGGACCAGTGATAGACTTCATATCTGGGGTCGTACACCGTTATGGCGTCCCCCACAGCATCATCACTGACAACGGCACAAACTTCACAGCCGATGAGGTAAAACTCTGGTGCAGCAAAATGGGCATCAAGCTCGATTATGCTTCAGTCTATCACCCGCAAACCAACGGCCAAGTCGAGCAAGCAAACGGTCTTATAATGAGCGGCATTAAACCCAGATTAGTGCGTTCCTTAACAGAGTCTAACATGCACTGGGTAGAGGAGCTCGACTCCGTACTCTTGGGGCTGCAGACCACGCCGAATCGTAGTACCGGATATACACCCTTCTTTATGGTGTACGGCGCAGAGGCAGTCTTGCCCTATGATATAATTCATGACCCACCTCAAGTGCGCATGTACGAAGAAAGAGAAGCCGAGCTCGATCGGAAAGACAGTCTGGACACCCTGGAGGAGGAGCGCGACGTAGCCAAAGCCCGTTCCGCATTTTATCAGCAACAGGCTCGCAGATACCAAAGCAGAGAAGTACGGGCCAAAACTTATAACGTTGGCGAACTAGTTCTACGCCTGCCGGATAAGAAAAAGAACAAGCTCGAGCCCAAATGGGAAGGTCCCTTCATCATTGACCAAGTTCTGACCAGTGGAGCGTACCGACTGCGGGATGCATCGACTAGTCGACTCAAGCCGAACCCATGGAACATGGCCAGGCTTCGAAGATTCTACGCCTAGCACCGGACTCTATGTTCGTCCCCTCCCTTTGTCCATTTTTTGCATATACATTATCTGTCTTGTTTTTCTTTCTTCCTTTCTTTTATTCTTTCTCTAGGCCTTCAAGGGCCAACTTGTGCCTTGCTTGCACATTATAGATGCGCTAGCCGCGCTCATCATACCCGGGGGCTTCTTTGACAGAAGCTTAATTATTTATTTGGGCCTCAGGCCCTGCACATATGTCATGCTTCCGCATGTACCTTTTTTCGCCATTATATGCATCGATATGACTTAAGTTTTGGTCAAGCTGGGTTGCCTGGCTCTTGTATTTATGCCCTACATTCCCGTTAATTCGGCTAGGGCATAAGGGGAGCACCTCTGCGATTGTTACTACCGGGTCAGCCGGATGTGTACCTTAGACCGGGTGAAGCCGAAAGCTAGCGTTCTTAAGGGAATATTCGGTCAATGAACAAAAGATGATTTTTATTTATTGTCCATATCTGCCCCCATATGTTTTTCCTGCGTTTCCTATCGCAGTCCGGACATGCACTTTAGGGCATGCTTACCCAGGGAAAGGAGCCCTTAACGGAACTATTCTCCCTGGAAGAAGTTTCTTACTACCCATGTAATATAACATAACTAGTTGGGCACTTGTCTGTTCAAGCACTAATGACCCCTACGCCTGGTCTCCACGCATACCCCGGTTCTTATATAACTGAGTGGGTATACGGATACACTCCGGACTATCGGGTCCCGAGGTTGAAGTGAAAAGGTCTGCCAAGACAAATGATCTACAATCCGGCTAGAAGGCATTATACATGTCACTTTAATTACATAGTCATGCAGACTGACTAAATTCCTCTTCTATACCATCCAACAGGCGGTCTAGCTTACAATCCTCTTGGGGATACTTTGCGCCTAATTCTACTTGCCCATAAACTAAGCTAACGTGGATCTCTTTTCCGTCGGGCCCCACAGGTCCGACCTCGGCCATGTGATTTGGGTCTGCTTTGGTATACCGTGTCTTCACCATGGCCCAGGCTTCTCTGGCACCCTGTCGGCAGGCCGATATCTTCCATAATCGGAAGCGCCACCATGCTCGCTTGAGCTTCTCCGTAAGCTCTGCAATGCCCTCTGGCAGGGAGATGGATGGCCACAAGGCCTGGGCAACACCTTGCATCGCCTGTCGAACTTGTTCGTGTAGATGTGAGAGCTCGGATAGAAGATCACCCACAGACCCGGGAATTTCCTCCGTGGGACGACCCGTCAGCATACCTACAGACATAACGTTGTTAGTCGGCTTCTTCGCCGAACTCCTTTAAAAGGATTCGTTCAAGCACTTACTGAAAATGCCGCGCCGAAGCCGCGTATTCTCCTTCTCGGAGTCTGCAAGCTTGGCTCGAACGTCTTTTAGTTCCACGCTCAGCTTGATATTGGCGTCTTGGAGATTGTTTTCCTCCCGCCTAACCTCAGTCAGCACGCGTTTTCCACCCTCTAGCTGTCGCATAACATGCTGGTCCTCCGGATTTTCTCCGGCTTCATCTGCAACATCTATTGTTAGATCTGCAGCCATGCCGCACACTATATAGTAACCATCATTCTTTAAAGTAAATGTTACCAGCGGTTGACTTTTTCGGTTCCTGCAATGCGGCAACAGCGGCCCGCAGTTGGGTCTTGCATTCCTCTAGCTCCTGTGACAGCCTAGTATTCTTCTCTGTAAGAGCCTGCACAATAAAGATGATCCTTAAATTAGTTCTGCTAACTGTTTCAAGTCTCAGGGGCTACTGATACATATAAATCGTCAGATTTACTTACCCGTACATCCTTTACATACTGATCCGTGGCTCTGGCTAGACCATCTTGAGCAGCTAAGAGGTACGCCTCTCCAGAATTGAAGGCATCAAATAGCTCTCGTGAGAAACAAGCGTCACGGAGTATAGCCCGGCGGCGCCTATGATTCATGGCGCTTTCCACTTCTGAGTTTGTAGCGGATAATCCATCCGCATCCTCTGTAGGGGGATTATCCGGCGCCTGCCCCATATCGGTTTCCGCCTCTATGTCCGGTCCTGGCGCCCGACTGGTGGAAGCGTGATTAGTAACATCACCGGACATATTCTGGCGAGCGTTTTTTCTGTTAAAGAAGCACGTGCATGTAATGCCCTCGATGTGGCTATATCTCCTACGTGTCGAAGCATGACTTAGAGGCATAACCGCATTGAATGCAATGTCACAAGTAAGGTAATCTTCACAACATCCCATGTAATACATAATAAGGGGAAAAGGTACATAGTTGGCTTACACTCGCCACATCACACAAAGTACATAAATAGCAATACATCATCCAATACACTCATGGTCCGACTACGGCACCAAAATAAAGATCAACCCTAACATGCGACATGGCCCCGATCGCCCCAACTGGGCACCACTACTGATAATCAGGGAAAGACACATAGTAACGGCGTGAGTCTTCGTCGAACTCCCACTTGAGCTCAAGCACATCATCTGGAACGGAGTCATCTGGCCCTGCATCTGGTTTGGAAGTAAGCTATGAGCCACGGGGACTCAGCAATCTCGCACCCTCGCGATCAAGACTATTTAAGCTTGTAGGTAAAGGCAAGGTAATATGTGGAGCTGCAGCAAGCGACTAGCATATATGGTGGCTAACCTGTTCGCAAAAGAGAGTGAGAAGAGAAGGCAAAGCTCGAACGAAGAACTAGAGAACAACCTACGGCAAACATTACTCCAACACCGTGTTCACTTCCCGGACTCCGCCGAGAAGAGACCATCACGGTAACACACGCCATTGATTCATTTTAATTAAGTTAAGGTTCCAGTTATCTACAACCGGACATTAACAAATTCCCATCTGCCCATAACCGCGGGCACGGCTTTCGAAAGTTCAAATCCCTGCAGGGGAGTCCCAACTTAGCCCATGACAAGCTCTCACGGTCAACGAAGGATATACCTTCTCCCGAGACATTCCGATCAGACTCGGTATCCCGGTTCTACAAGACAACTTCGACAAGTTAAAACAAATCCAGCAACACCACCTGAATGTGCCGACAAATCCCGATAGGAGCTGCACATATCTCGTTCTCAGGGCACACTCAGATGAACACTACGTACAACTAAAACCAAACCTCGAGTTTCCCCGAGGTGGCGCTGCAAGTGGCTCTGTTTGGACCAACACTCAGAGGAGCACTGGCCCGGGGGGGTTAAATAAGATGACCCTTGGGCTCCGGAAACCCAAGGGAAAAAGAGGCTAGGTGGCAAATGGTAAAACCAAGGTTGGGCATTGCTGGAAGAGTTTTATTCAAGGAGATTTGTCAAGGGGTTCCCATTATTACCCAACCGCGTAAGGAACGCAAAAATCCGGGAACATAACACCGATATGACGGAATCTAGGGCGGCAAGAGTGGAACAAAACACTAGGCAAAAGGCCGAGCCTTCCACCCTTTACCAAGTATATAGATGCATTAAGATAACAAGGTAATATAATGATATCCCAACAAGTAAATAATGTTCCAACAAGGAACGGTCTCCAATCTTCACCTGCAACTAGCAACGCTATAAGAGGGGCTGAGCAAAGCGGTAACATAGCCAATCAACGGTTTGCTAGGACATGGTGGGTTAGAGGTTTGACATGGCAATTTGGGAGGCATGATAAGCAAGTGGTAGGCATCATAGCATAGGCATAGCAAAAGAGTGAGCATCTAGCAAAGCAAAGATAGAAGTGATTTCGAGGGTATGATCATCTTGCCTGCAAAGTTGTCAGAGTTGACTGGATCCTCGAAAGCAAACTCAACGGGCTCCTCGTTAGCGAACTCGTCTCCCAGCTCTACCCAAACAAGACAAACAAGCAAAAGGAACGCAATCAACCACGTGCAAAGCTCAAACAACATGATGCAAACATGGTATGCTATGCGGGATGCGATATGTGATGCATATGCAAGATTTGACAAGGAATGATTGAACCTGGCCTCAACTTGGAAATCCAAGTGTGCTACTAGAAAGGTGAGGTGATTTCTCTTGAAATCGATATAAAGAACACCAGAATCGGAGAAACGGTTTGGAAATGGCAAGCAAAACAAATATGGCACCGGTCTGCGATAAACAGCAAGTAACCAACTAAATGCAACAAGTTAAACAAGCTACAACACTCAAACATGGTAACAAAATACATGGCAGGGATCCACTCATAATTCTTGGCAAAAGATGAACACTGAGCTATGGCCAATTCATACACTAACAGGTTCAAACAAGCATGGCAAAAATACAAATGGTAAACAGATTTAAGACTTAGTGAAATTAACACAAGCCTGGAATTTCAGATCAGGTAGCACACTTTGGAGCATGAAAACTATGTGCTACAGGAACTTAACATGGCAAAGTAAAGCATGGAATACAGCTACTCAAAGAGCTTAACAAAAGTCCCTTAGTGACCTTGAGCCAAAAGGGATCAGAAAATACAATTGCAAGCATGTGAACATGGCAAAAACATAAACAGATCACAGACTTGGTGAAAAACTGGAACATGCAAATCTGTTAACAAGTAGGCATGTTCACGAGCTCGATGCACTCACTACAGAGTAAGGCATGAAAATCTAAGAACACCCATCAATAATACACATTGTATGAGCTAGACATGGCAAGTACAACAACATAGCATGCACGGATCAACAACAACGTCCTCGGCAAAATCGCTAACAAGTAGACAATCTGCCCAGATTCACGAAATAACAAAAGTAGAGATCGATTGACTCAAGCTAGGGTGCTCCACAATTACAAACAAAGACATGAATGGATAGAGCACCACAGATTAACAAAACATCCTTACTGATCATCCTCAAAAGAGGCACGGATCACTAGGAAACAACATGAACATATGTCATATTCATAAAAACAGATCAAGGACTTGGTGGACTTTCTAAGTCCCTGAAATTAGCATTAGCGAATGCACTACTTTGCAACTTGTGCTAGTCACCACACACATCACAAAAATACATGGATAGCACCTCTGGAAAGATGGCATGGCATATAACAAAACACATGTAGAGCTTAGGAGCATATCATGCACATAATACTCATGGCAAAAATGACAAATAGCTATTTGGAGCAACAGATCTGACAATTAACTCAAATAGCACTCTTCCTACAGCATTTCGGGCATCAAGATGAACTCAAATGAAAATGATGCAATGAGATGAAATGGTGTGCTCTCTGAGGCGAACATTTTGATATGCTACACGCCCAAAATAGATCTACGGATGCAAAGTTACGTCACGATGAAATATGCAAACAAAATACTGGAAACGGGGCAAAAGCCAAACCTAGGTTTTTAGATCTGAGGTCCAAATGGGGGCTGCATGGAAATCAAGGATCACCGGAGGGAGCACTGTTCGCCGGAGCTTTGGGACGGCGCCGGACTTGCCGAGGCCGCCGGAGATGGGGTCGCCGGGCCGGAGCTTCGGGAAGAGGCGGCGCCGGCGACGAGGGAGCCGAGGCGGCGCGGCGAGGGCTGCAGCGGATGCCGGAGCGGGTGGTGGTCGTCAGAGCTCGCGAGGCCGCCAATGGCGCGCGGCGGCCGGAGCTGAAGGCGGGCGGCGGCGCGGACGCGGAGAAGAGGCGCGGGCGCGGGCGGAGTAGAGCCACGACCTCTGGCCCGGTCGGCGGCGAGAGGGCCCGCTTGGTGGCGGCGAAGTGGGGCTGTCCGGAGCTGACACGTGGCGGCGGCGGGGCGAGTCGGACACGTCCGGCCCGGTTCGGACGTGTCCGGCAGCGCGGGGAAGACGGATCTAGGGTTTTAGTGGGAGGGGAGACCCGTGAATTTCGGAGGGGGTGATATTTATAGGCATAGGAGGAGCTAGGAGAGTCCAAATGAGGTGCGGTTTTCGGCCACGCGATCATGATCAAACGCTCTAGATGATGGAGAGGGTTTTGGTGGGTTTTGGGCCAAATTGGAGGGGTGTTGGGCTGCAACACACACGAGGCCTTCTCGGTCCCTCGGTTAACCGTTGGAGTATCAAACGAAGTCCAAATGGTACGAAACTTGACAGGCAGTCTACCGGTAGTAAACCAAGGCCGCTTGGCAAGTCTTGGTCCAATCCGGAAATGTTTAACCCCCACACATGAAAGAAAGGTAGAAAGGACCACCGGAGGAGATAGGAGCGCCGGAATGCAAAACAGACAACGGGGAAAATGCTCGGATGCATGAGACGAACACGTATGCAAATGCAATGCACATGATGACATGATATGAGATGCATGACAACGACAACAACACACGGAGACAAAACCCGAACCGGAGGAAATAAAAATAACTTAGCACCGGAAACGGCAATAGTTGGAGTACATAATAGGTAAATTACATCCGGGGTGTTACAACACTCCACCACTTGTTGGCGAGTTGCTGCGGGTTCGGCAGGGCGTCCCGAATGCCTTCCCTGTAAAAATACCATGTGTATATGGTGGGTGAAATGTCTAAAAGGGGATCCTGGTTTTTGGAGTTGGGATTTTTGGTTTTTCTTACGTGCGATGCAGGGAGCAGTCCAGGATAGTCGGCCGTAATGGCCACCATGGCATCATCGCGGCTTAACTGATAGAACTGCCGGTCTATCAGCTCCACGAACATAACCGAATCTTCTTCAAGTCCGGAGTCGAGGGCCTGGTCAGGGTCCTTTGGTTGTGGAGAAGGGCTGCTGACCTCCTTTATGGCTTTTCACAGTTCCTGCCGCAAAGTGGCAAGATGAATACTTACGACAAAGAATGCGGGAGAAATGGGAGTAGGGAGATATAACTTACCCAGCTTGGAGGATTGTACATGGAGAATCCATCTCGTGGCTTGATGCGGTTGAACTACTCTTCCTCACCCTTGAACAATTCGGACAGAATTCTCGCTAAAGCAGCGGCATTGTCCGGACCCTTACGCCCGCAGTGGGTGGCATCATCCGCCCCGTTAAAACACCACAAGGGGTGCCCACGATATTGAAGTGGTTGCACTCCCCGCATTATGAAAATCGACATAACTTCAATTACTGTCAATCCTGATCGAGCCAGTGCTTTAATCCGGTTCATCAGATAGAGGACTTCTCCATTGTCTTCCAGCTGGGGGCTCCGCGGGCGCCAACTTCGACGTTTCTTCAGAGGAGCATTGTTGAAATCAGGAAGACCCCGCCGAATAGGGTCCGGAAGGGGAACTTCCTCCATATAAAACCATTCTGAAGGCCAGTCTTCAGACGACTTCTTCGGGGTACCGGACAGGTATCCGGTATCGGTGATGCGCCATATTTCGGCTCCGCCCACTTGATAAAGTGACCCCCTCTGTGTGCGAGGGACGAGGCAAAATAGCCTCTTCCACAGCTCGAAGTGAGCCTCATAGCCCAGGAACAACTCGCAGAGAGCAACATAGCCGGCAATATGTAGGATGGAGGCGGGGGTAAAATTGTGTAATTGGAGGCCATAGAACTCCAGGAGCCCACGGAGGAACGGATGAATTGGAAATCCGATTCCCCTTAATAAATAGGGAACAAGGCAGACTCGTTCCCCCATAGAGGGGCAGGGAAAGCTCTCCGCTTGCTCCCCGCCATTGTAGGTGGCCAGCCCGGCTCGAACGGGCACCATATACGCCGGAGGGAGAAATCCCTTAGTCTGCAGTTCGACTAATCGACTGTGCGGGACTGAACACCTCTCCCAACCACCGGGCTTAGGGCTACGGGGGCGGGAGGAGGAGTTGCGGAGGTCGGCCATGCTGAATGGATCTTTTGGAAACGCGCTCTGATGGATTCTCGCTGGGGGAGGATGGTACGGATTGGATCTAAGGATCCCCATCCCTTTAATAGACAATTTATTTATCTGGCTAGGGGGGTGAATGTAAAAACACCCTGGCGCCTCGTATTCATTCGACGCATGGGAGATAGCCCTTATTGGGCACAGAAGCCAAGAGGTCCAAACATTTATGGGACCGGACACTGCTTTACAAACATTCGGGAGATGGAGAAGAACCCGCCTTGCAATGCCGAAGACAACTGCGCGCCGGACTCATCGTCATTGAATCCTGGTTCAGGGGCTACTGAGGGAATCCTGGATTAGGGGTTCTCCGGATAGCTGGACTATATCCTTTGGCCAGACTGTTGGACTATGAAGATACAAGATTGAAGAGTACTTCGTCTCATGTCCGGATAGGACTCTACTTGGCGTGGAAGGCAAGCTACGCAATACGGATATGTATATCTCCTCCTTTGTAACCGACCTTGTGTAACCCTAGCCCTTTCCGGTGTCTATATAAACCGGAGGGTTTTAGTCCGTAGGAAAACATACAATCATACCATAGGCTAGCTTCTAGGGTTTAGCCTCTCCGATCTCGTGGTAGATCTACTCTTGTAATACTCATATCATCAAGAATAAATCAAGCAGGACGTAGGGTTTTACCTCCATCAAGAGGCCCGAACATGGGTAAAACATCGTGTCCCCTGCCTCCTGTTACCATCCGCCTTAGACGCATAGTTCGGGACCCCCTACCTGAGATCCGCCGGTTTTGACACCGACAGTGTCTATCATGACTTCATCAATCTCAAGACCCGCAGTCTCAGTCTCTTGGAGATGCTCATAGGGGTAAGGTGTTGCTACTTGTGAGTTGCGTTGGATTTTCCCCGAAGAGGAGAGGAGATGCAACACAATAGAGATAAGTATTTCCCTCAGTGAGAACCAAGGTATCAATATAGTAGGAGAATCACACAAAGACTCGTGAACAAGACCTACACACACAAAAGCAAATACTTGCACCCAACGCGGGCGAGAGGGTTGTCAATCCCCTTGAAATCGTTACTTGGAAGGATTAATTCTGATAGTGGTAGATATAAAAGTATATTGCAAAACAAAATGAAATAAATAAAATTGCAGCAAGATATTTTTGGATTTTTAATATATGATAAAAGTAGACTTAGGGGCCATAGTTTTCACTATAGGCTTCTCTCTTGAGCACATATCATACGGTGAGTGAACAAATTACTGTTGGGCAATTGATAGAAAAGCGCATAATTATAACGATATTCAAGCCAATGATCATGTATATAGGCATCACATCCGACACAAGTAGACCGACTCCTGCCTACATCTACTACTATTACTCCACCCAACGACCGCTATCCAGTATGCATCTAGGGTATTAAGTAAATGAAAAATAGAGTAATGCCTTAAGAAAGATGGCATGATGTAGACAAAGTAAACCCAATCAATATGAATAAACCATGTTGTTTTACCCTTAATGCCAACAATACAAATATGTGTCTTGTCCCCTTCTATCACTGGGATATAGAGCATCGCAAGATCGAACCCATTACACAACACCTCTCCCACTGAAGATAAACCAATCTAGTTGGCCAAACCAAACAGATAGATCAAAGAGAAATACAAAGCTATGACAATCATACATAATAAAGTTCAGAAAAGACTCCATTAATTACCATAAATATTCAGATCATAAACCCACAATTCAGCAGATTCCAACAATCACAATCCAAAAGAAGATTACATCAGATAGAACTCCAAGAACATCAAGGAGAACATTGTATTGAAGATCAAAAAGAGAGAAGAAGCCATCTAGCTACTAGCTATGGACCCTTGGATCTCTAGTGAACTACTCACGCATTATCGGAAGGCAGCAAGGATGATGTAGAAGCCCTCCGTAATCGATTCCTTTCCAGTAGAGTACTGGAAAAGGCCTCCAGATGGGATCGTGAAAGAACAGAAACTTCCAACAGCGGAAAAAGTGTTTTGGGTGGCTCTCTGTTGGTTTCCAATATTTGAGAATTTATAGAAGTGGAATTAGATCAGGCGGAGCCTCGAGGGGCCCACAAGGCATCAGAGCGTGCCCCCCTGGGCGCGCCCTGTTACCTTGTCGTCTCCTTGTACATCCTCCGGTCTCCTCTTAAAGCTTCCAGGGTCTCTTATGTCTAGGAAAAAAGGTCAAAAAGTTTCGTAGCATTTGGAATCCGTTTGGTACTGATTTTCCCAAAAACCAAATACAACAACTGGCAATGGACACTAGTTTAATAGGTTAGTCCCAAAAAATGATATAAAATAGCATATTGCATATAAAGCATCCAAGATTGATAATATAATAGCATGAAACAATCAATTGATGATTTTTCTTGGAACAAAAGAGACCCCTGAAACTTCATGGGAGGACCAGAAGAGCCACGAGGCCCCCACAAGCTACCAAGGCGCGCTCAGGGGGGTGGCCATGGTCAGGTGGCTTGTGGTCCCATCTTAGCTCTTTTTTGTGTGATTCCAACTCTAAAAATTCTTATAAACACGGAAACCCCCAAAAATAACCCTAGAACTTCGACACCGCCGCTACAAGAGTAGTTCACCCTCGGGGCTAAGGGTATGTACTATTAGCTATGTATTTGATATCTCTCTTGTGTTCTTGATTTGGCACGATCTTGGTGTACCATGCTTTCTTAATATAGTTGGATCATATGGTGTTTTGAAGGAAATATGCCCTAGAGGCAATAATAAAGTTGTTATTTTATATTTCCTTATTCATTATAAATGTTTATTATTCATGCTAGAATTGTATTGATTGGAAACCTAAATACATGTGTGAATACATAGACAAACACTATGTCCCTAGTGAGCCTCTACTTGACTAGCTCGTTGATCAGAGATGGTTAACGTTTCCTAACCATGGACATGAGTTGTCATTTGATAACGGGGTCACATCATTAGGAGAATGATGTGATGGAAAAGACCCATCCGTTAGTTTAGCATATTGAAAGTTCAGTTTTATTGCTATTGCTTTCTTCATGTCAAATACATATTCCTTCGACTATGAGATTATGCAACTTCCGGATACCGGAGGAATGCCTTGTGTGCTATCAAACATCACAACATAACTGGGCGATTATAAAGATGCTCTACAGGTATCTCCAAAGGTGTTTGTTGAGTTGTCATAGATCGAGATTAGAATTTGTTACTCCGAGTATCAAAGAGGTATCTCTGGGCCCTCTCGGTAATACACAACATAAGAAGCCTTGCAAGCAAAGTAACCAATGAGTTAGTTACGGGATGACGTATTACAGAACGAGTAAAGAGACTTGCTAGTAACAATATTGAACTAGGTATGAAGATACCGACGATATCGGGCAAGTAACATACCGATAGACAAAGGGAATAACGTATGTTGTCATAACGGTTCGACCGATAAAGATCTTTGTAGAGTATGTAGGAGCCAATATGAGCATCTAGGTTCCTCTATTGGTTATTGGTTGGAGAGGTGTCTCGGTCATGTCTACATAGTTCTCGAACCCATAGGGTCTGCACGCTTAACGTTCGATGAGGATATTATATTATATGAGTTATATGATTTGGTGATCGAATGTTGTTTGGAGTCCAGGATGAGATCACATACATGACGAGGAGTCTCGAAATGGTCGAGAGGTAAAGATTGATATATAGGATGATAGTTTTCAGACACCGGAAGTGTTTTAGAGTGTATCGGGTAATTATCGGAGTATTGGGGGGTTACCGGAACCCCTGGGAGGAAGATATGGGCCATATGGGCCATAAGAGGGGAGCACACCGGCCCACAAGGGGTGGCGCTCCCCCCTTAGGTAGGAGGCCGAATTGGAGAAGGAAAAAGGGGGTTTCCCCTTCCTTTCTCTCTTCCCCCTTCCCTTTTCTCTCCGATGATATATGGAAGGGGGGCACCACTTGGGAAACCCCAAGTAGGATTAGGATCCTACTTGGGGCTCCCCTAGGCTGCCTCTCCTTCCCTCCCACCTATATATATGTGGGGAGGGGGCACCAAAAACACACAACATCAATTTTTAGCCATGTGCGGCGCCCCCCTTCACAGTTTACACCCCCGGTCATATTCTCGCGGTGTTTAGGCGAAGCCCTGTGCAGATCACTTCACCATCACCGTCACCATGCCATCGTGCTGAAGGATCGTCTACTTCCTCGACGTCTTGATGGATCAAGAAGAAGAGGGACGTCACCGAGCTGAACGTGTGCAGAACTCGGAGGTGCCGTACGTTCGGTACTTGATCGGCCGGAGCTAGAAGAAGTTCGACTACATCAACCGCGCTGTCAAACGCTTCCTCTTACGGTCTACGAGGGTACATGGACACACTCTCCCCCTCATTGCTATGCATCTCCATGGATAGATCATTGAGTGTGCGTATAATTTTTGTTTTCCATGCAACATTTCCCAACAGTGGCATCTGATCCGGGTCTATGTGTAGATGATATGCACGTGTAGAACACAAAGAGTTGTGGGCGATGATAGTCATACTGCTTACCACCAACGTCTTATTTTGATTCGACGGTATTGTGGGATGAAGCAGCCCAGACCAACCTTACATTTCCATGCACATGAGACCGGTTCCACCGACATACATGCAACTAGTTTTACATAAAGGTGGCTGGCGGGTGTCTGTTTCTCCTACTTTAGTTGAATCAAATTTGACTGCGGTCGGTCCTTGAAGAAGGTTAAAACAACAAACTTGACAAAACACCGTTGTGGTTTGATACGTAGGTAAGAACAGTTCTTGCTAGAAGCCCGTAGCAGCAATGTAAAACTTGCAACAACAAAGTAGAGGACGTCTAACTTGGTTTTGCAGGGCATATTGTGATGTGACATGGTCAAGACATGATGTGATACACATTATTGTATGAGATGATCATGTTTTGTAAAAAAGTTACTGGCAGCCGACAGGAGCCTTATGGTTGTCTCTTTATTGTATGAAATGCAAACGCCATGTTATTGCTTTACTTTATCACTATGCGTTAGCGATATTTGTAGAAGCAATAGTTGGCGAGACGACCACGATGCTACGATGGAGATCAAGGTGTCCAGCCGGTGATGATGGAGATCATGACGATGTTTTGGAGATGGAGATCAAAAGCACAAGATAATGATGGCCATATCATGTCACATATTTTGATTGCATGTGATGTTTATATTTTATGCATCTTATTTTGCTTAGTACGGCGGTAGCATTATAAGATGATCCCTTAACTAAATTTCAAGGTATAAGTGTTCTCCCTAAGGATGCACCGTTGCGACAGTTTGTCGTGTTGAGACACCACATGATGATCGGGTGTGATAGACTCTACGTTCACATACAATGGGGGCAAGACAGTTTTGCATATGCGGAATACTCGGGTTAAACTTGACAAGCCTGGCATGTACAGACATGGCCTTGGAACACTGGAGACCAAAAGGTCGAACGTGAATCATATAGTAGATATGATCAACATAAAGATGTTCACCATTGATGACTACTCCATCTCACGTGATGATCGGACATGGTTTAGTTGATTTGGATCACGTATCATTTAGATGACTTGAGGGATGTCTATATAAGTGGGAGTTCTTGAGTAATTTGATTCATTGAACTTAATTTATCATGAACTTAGTCCTGATAGTATTTGCATATCTATGTTGTAGATCAATAGCTCGCGATATAGCTCCCTTATATTTTGATATGTTCCTAGAGAAAACTAAGTTGAAATATGATAGTAGCAATGATGTGGACTGGGTCCGTGATCTGAGGATTATCCTCATTACTGCACAGAAGAATTATGTCTTTGATGCACCGCTAGGTGATAGACCTATTGCAGGAGCATATGCAGACATTATGAATGTTTGGCAAGCTCGATATGATGACTACTTAATAGTTTAGTGTGCCATGCTTTATGTCTTAGAACCGGGACTTCAAAAACGTTTTAAACGCCACACATCATATGAGATGTTCCAAGAGCTAAAATTGGTATTTAAGACTCATTCTCGTGTCGAGAGGTATGAGACCTCTGACAAGTACTTTGCCTACAAGATGGAGGAGAATAGCTCAACCAGTGAGCATGTGCTCAGAACGTCTGGGTACTACAATGGCTTGAATCAAGTGGGAGTTAATCTTCCAGATAAGATAGTGATGGACAAAGTTCTCTAGTCACTATCACCAAGCTACTAGAACTTCGTGATGAACTATAATATGCAAGGGATGAAGAAAATGATTCCCTAGCTCTTCGCAATGCTAAAATCAGTGATGTTAGAAATCAAGAAAGAGCATAAAGTGTTGACCACTAGTTTCAAGAAAAAAGGGCAAGGGAAAGAGAGGGAACTTCAAGAAAAATGGCAAGCAAGTTGCCTCTCCCATGAAGAAGCCCAAAGTTGGAACCAAGCCTGAAATTAAGTGCTTCTAATGTGAAGGAAATGCTCACTGGAAGTGGAACTGCCCCAAATACTTGGCGGATAAGAAGGATGGCAAAGTGAACAAAGGTATATTTGATATACATGTTATTGATGTGTATTTTACTAGTGTTCGTAGTAACCCCTAGGTATTTGATATCGGTTCTATAGGATTTCAGGTTCCGCAGACCGTTGAGAGGTTTGAACTCTGGGGTGCGTGCGAAGAACTCAATCTCCCCAGTCTGCCTACTTGCCAATCTCATGGCCTAGCTCGATGAACAGGAAGGAAAATGGGACACAACAGTTTACCCAGGTTCGGGCCACCTTGCGGTGTAAGACCCTACTCCTCCTTTGTGGTGGATTGGCCTCGAGGGCCGAGGATGAACTAGTATAGTGGGAGAACAACCTCAAGAGGTGTGTTCTTGAGCTGGTGGGGGAGAGGATGATCTCCAGGATTCGGATCCCCCCTATGGTGGTGGCTAGGCCCTATTTATATTGGCCTTGGTCCTCTTCCCAAATGAAGGCGGGAAAGGGATCCTACAACGGCCAAATTCAAAGGAGACAACTAGTACATCTTATCCTGACAAAAGTGGTCTTCGCCTACAAAGCCTCTGGTCAAGACGCCATGGTGGGATCAGCGATGACCTCTGTCCTGGTAGTCTTGGTCTTGTAGCATGGAAATGGAAACCTTTGGCTGATTCCTCGAGACTCCGCGCCTGCGCTAGCCTCCTTAACACCAAAAAGGAAACTACTGTCCTGCGCCTGCTGGCGCTCGCCTAGCCTTGGTCATCATGGCTCACATCATCCAAGCCTCACGAGGTTTGGCTTGCATAGAGATCTCCGCTCCTCAGGAGCCAGCCTGAGGAGGCCGCTCCTTCTGGAGGTCTTGGTGTCGTTCGCCTCATGAGGTTTAGCTCCTCGCGAGGGTCTTGAGTTGTTGATGCAGAAGGTGGGCCGTGCCAGGCCGTCGATGGAGCCACGCCGTGGGCTGCAGGCAGGCAAGTCTGGGTACCCCCATTCCTAGAATGCCGACAGGTTCAGTTGCTAGGATAGTAACTCGAAACAGGAGTTGTAGAGACTAGTTAAAAGCGAGGTGATGATGTGTGTTGGAAATGATTCCAAGGTTGATATGATCACCATCGCACACTCCCTCTACCTTCGGGATTAATGTTGAACCTAAATAAATGTTATTTTGTGTTTGCGTTGAGCATGAATATTGTTAGATCATGTTTATTGCATACATTTATTCATTTAAGTTAGAGAATAATTGTTGTTCTGTTTACATGAATAAAACCTTCTATGGTCATACACCCAATGTGAGTGGTTTATTGAATCTCTATCGTAGTGATACACATATTCATAATATTGATGCCAAAAGATGCAAAGTTGATAATGATAGTGCAACATATTTCTGGCACTGCCGTTTATGTCATATTGGTGTAAAGCGCATGAAGCAACTCCATGCAGATGGGCTTTTGGAATCACTTGATTATGATTCATTTGATACTTGCGAACCATGCCTCATGGGAAAGATGACAAAAACTCCGTTCTCCAGAACAATGGAGCGAGCCAATGACTTATAGGAAATAATACATACCGATGTATGCGATCCAATGAGTGTTGAGGCACGCGGCGGGTATCGTTATTTTCTGACCTTCACATATGATTTGAGCAGATATGGGTATATCTACTTAATGAAACACAAGTCTGAAACATTTGAAAACCTCAAAGAATTTCAGAGTGAAGTGGAAAATCATCGTAACAAGAAACTAAAGTTTCTACGATCTGATCGCCAAGGCGAATATTTGAGTTACGAGTTTGGCCTTCATTTAAAACAATGTGGAATAGTGTCACAACTCACGCCACCTAGAACACCACAGCGTAATGGTGTGTCCGAACGTCGTAACCGTACTTTATTAGATATGGTGCGATCTATGATGTCTCTTACCGATTTACCACTATCGTTTTGGAGTTATGCATTAGAGACAGCTGCATTCACGTTAAATAAGGCACCGTCTAAATCTGTTGAGACGACACCATATAAACTATGGTTTGGAAAGAAACCTAAGGTGTCGTTTCTTAAAGTTTGGGGTTACCACACTTATGTTAAAAGGCTTCAGCCTGATAAGCTTGAACCCAAATCGGAGAAGTGCGTCTTCATAGGATACCCTAAGGAAACAATTGGGTACACCTTCTACCATAGATCCAAAGGCAAGATCTTTGTTGCCAAGAATGGAAACTTTCTAGAGAAGGAGTTTCTCTCGAAAGAAGTGAATGGGAGGAAAGTAGAACTTGATGGGGTAATTGTACCTTCTCTCAATTTGGAAAGTAGCACATCAAAGAAATTCGTTCCTGTGATGCCTACACCAACTAGAGAGGAAGATAATGATGATGATCATGAAACTTTATATCAAGTTACTACTGAACCTTGTAGGTCGAACAGAGCACGTTCCACACCAGAGTGGTATGGTAATCCAGTCCTGCAAGTCATGTTAATAGACCATGATGAACCTACGAACTATGAAGAAGCAATGATGAGCCCAGATTCCGACAGATGGTTGAGGCCATGAAATCTAAGATAGGATCCATGTATGAGAACAAAGTATGGATTTTGGTGGACTTGCCCGATGATCAGCAAGCCATAGAGAATAAATGGATCTTCAAGAAGAAGACAGATGCTGATGGTAATGTCACCATCTACAAAGCTTGACTTGTCGTGAAAGGTTTTCGACAAGTTCAAGGGGTTGACTACGATGAGACCTTCTCACCCATAGCGATGTTTAAGTTAGTTGGAATCATGTTAGAAATTGCCGCATTTTATGATTATGAAATTTGGCAAATGTATGTCAAAACTGCATTCCTTAATGGATTTCTTAAAGAAGAAGTTACATATGATGCAACCAGAAGGTTTTGTCGGTCGTAAAGGTGCTAACAAAGTGTGGAAGCTCTGGCGATCCATCTATGGACTGGTGCAAGCATCTTGGAGTCGGAATATACGCTTTGATGAGGTGATCAAAGAATATGGTTTTATACAAACTTAACGTGAAGCTTGTATTTAAAATAAAGTGAGTGGGAGCTCTGTAGCATTTCTGATAATATATGTGGATTAAATATTGCTGATTGGAAATGATATATGATGACCCACAAGTATAGGGGATCTATCGTAGTCCTTTCGATAAGTAAGAGTGTCGAACCCAATGAGGAGCAGAAGGAAATGATAAGCGGTTTCCAGCAAGGTATTCTCTGCAAGTACTGAAATAAGTGGTAACAGATAGTTTTGTGATAGGATAATTCGTAACGAGCAACAAGTAACAAAAGTAAATAAAGTGAAGTAAGGTGGCCTAATCCTTTTTGTAGCAAAGGACAAGCCTGAACAAACTCTTATATAGAGAAAAGCGCTCCCGAGGACACATGGGAATATCATCAAGCTACTTTTCATCACGCTCATATGATTCGCGTTCGGTACTTTGATAATTTGGTATGTGGTGGACCGGTGCTTGGGTACTGCCCTTACTTGGACAAGCATCCCACTTATGATTAACCTCTATTGCAAGCATCCACAACTACAACAAAAGTATTAAGGTAAACCTAACCATAGCATGAAACATATGGATCCAAATCAGCCCCTTACGAAGCAATGCATAAACTAGGATTTAAGCTTCTGTCACTCTAGCAACCCATCATCTACTTATTACTTCCTAATGCCTTCCTCTAGGCGCAAATAATGGTGAAGTGTCATGTAGTCGACGTTCACATAACACCACTAGAGGAGAGACAACATACATCTCATCAAAATATCGAACGAATACCAAATTCACATGACTACTAATAGCAAGACTTCTCCCATGTCCTCGGGAACAAACGTAACTACTCACAAAGCATAAACATGTTCATAATCAGAGGGGTATTAATATGCATATAGGATCTGAACATATGATCTTCCACCAATTAAACCAACTAGCATCAACTACAAGGAGTAATTAACACTACTAGCAACCTACTAGTACCAATCCCGGACTTGGAGACAAGAATTGGATACAAGAGATGAACTAGGGTTATGAGAGGAGATGGTGCTGATGAAGATGTTGATGGAGATTGCCCTCTCCTGATGACATGAGCGTTGGTGATGGCGATGGAGATGATTTCCCCCTTCGGGAGGGAAGTTTCCCTGGTAGAACAGCTCCGCCGGAGCCCTAGATTGGTTCCGTCAAGGTTCCGCCTTGTGGCGGCGGAGTTTCATCCGAGAAGATGGCTTCTTATTTTTTTCCCATCGAAAGACTTCATATAGCAGAAGATGGCCACCGGAGGGCCACCAGGGGGCCCACGAGGTAGGGGGCGCGCCCAGGGGGGTAGGGCGCGCCCCCACCCTCGTGGGTAGGGTGTGGCCCCCCTAGTGAATCTCTTCCACTGAGTATTTTTTATATATTCCGAAAACGTCTTCCGTGAAGTTTCAGGACTTTTGGAGCTGTGCAGAATAGGTCTCTAATATTTGCTCCTTTTCCAGCCCAGAATCCCAGCTGCCGGCATTCTCCCTCTTCATGTAAACCTTGTAAAATAAGAGAGAATAGGCATAAGTATTGTGACATAATGTGTAATAACAGCCCATAATGCAATAAATATCAATATAAAAGCATGATGCAAAATGGACGTATCAACTCCCCCAAGCTTAGACCTCGCTTGTCCTCAAGCGAAAAGCCGAAATCGAAAAATATGTCCACATGTTTAGAGATAGAGGAGTCGATAAAAATAAAATACAGACATGAGGGCATCATGATCATTCTTAGAATAGCAACTTATATAATTCTTGTCATATGATTTCTTATGCTAGAGTAATAACTCAATCACAATTTCAAGTATGAATCGTGAACTTTATTGAAAACTAAAAAACTATAATCTCAGTCATTGGAGCAATTGCAATTTATCATAACATAGGAAAGAGTCAATGTATAAGAGCTTTTCAGCAAGTCCACATACTCAACTATCATATAGTCTTTCACAATTGCTGACACTCACGCAATACTTATGGGTATGGAGTTTTAATCGGACACAGAGAAAGATAGGGGCTTATAGTTTTGCCTCCCAACATTTTACCTCAAGGGTAATGTCAACAATAATAGTTCATGAAAACTCACATCCAATTAGCCATATATACCAGGATCTTTCCAACATACTGTGCTTTCCAAAGGATAAAATGAAAAAAAAGAAGGGTGAAGATCACCATGACTCTTATGCAAGGTAGGAGATAAAAGTAAAATATAGGCCCTTCGCAGAGGGAAGCAGAGGTTGTCATGCGCTTTTATGGTTGGATGCACAAAATCTTAATGCGCAAGAACGTCACTTCATATTGCCACTTGTGACATGGACCTTTATTATGCAGTCTGTCGCTTTTATTTCTTCCATATCACACGATCGTATAAAGCTTATTTTCTCCCACACTAATAAGCCATACATATTTAGAGAGCAATTTTTATTGCTTGCACCGATGAAAACTTACTTGGAGGATCTTACTCAATCCATAGGTAGGTATGGTGGACTCTCATGGCAAAACTGGTTTAAGGGTATTTGGAAGCACAAGTAGTATCTCTACTTGGTGCGATGAATTTGGCTAGCATGAGGGGGAATGGCAAGCTCAACCATGTTAGATGATCCATGACAATATAATTTATCTCAGATGTAAGAAAACATAACCCATTACGTTGTCTTCCTTGTCTAACGTCAACTCTTTAGCTTGTCATATTTTAATGAGTGCTCACAATCATAAAAGATGTCCAAGATAGTATATTTATATGTGAAGACCTCTCTTTCTTAATTACTTCCTATTAATTGCAACGATGACTAAAACTATGCTTGTCAACTCTCAACAACTTTTATTCATCATACTTTTGCTATGTGAGCTCATTACTCTCCATAAGATCCACATGATCTCTTTGTTTCTTTTTATTCCTTTCTCTTTTCTTATGTTCCCTTAGGATCATGGCAAAATAATCAAGCCCTTGACTCAACACTAATCTTTATTATATAACTCACGGACTCGATTACATAGAAGGATTATAAAGCAAAACTTACAACTAGATCATACTAAGAACTTTTATTCTACTAGATCAAGATATTACCAAAAGGATCGAACTAAGAAAAATGATAAAGATAAAAGTGATGGTGATACGATACCGGGGCACTCCCCCAAGCTTGGCAGTTGCCAAGGGGAGTGCCCATACCAGATATTCAATTCTTCTTTGTTGGTGGAGACGGTGGTGATTTTGTTGATGGCGTAGGCTTAATAAATCGAAAAGGATAAATAAAAAGAAAACAGAGAAAAGGGAAAGAAAGAAAACCCCGGGCCTTCCCCCTCCCCTTCGGCCGTTTGGCCCAACTAGGCATCCAGCCCACCAGCCCACAGGCCCAGCCGCCCCCCATCACTCCCTTATCCCCTCTCCCCCGAAACCCTAATCCAACCACCCCACACTCCTCCCCCCACGTCTCTCTGCCCGATCCAGATCAGGATCAGGGGAACGAACCCACGTCGCCCCCGACGCCAGCGCCACCCAGATCGACACCACGCCAGCGCCCTCGCCGGATCGCTCCCCCGATGCCAACACCGCCTCTCCGTCGCCTGCAGCACAGGCGTCCGCCCCCTCGACCCGAGCTAAATCAGGGGGCTCGACCCCGCGGCGCCCCGAGCCTCGGCGCTGCTCCCCGCCGCCATCATCACCTCGCCTCCTCACCTCTCCCTCGCGCTCCTCCGGCCACCCCGAGCCTCCCCGAGCATGCTGCCAAAACCCCCCCCCCCCCCCCCCGTGAGCTCCCCCTCTGCCTTCTCCCTCCCGTAGTCGCCATGGTCACCGTTGTGCGCTCGCGCTCTGCCACGCCGTGGCTCCGCTCACCGCAGCCCCGCTCCTCCTCCGCGTGTGCGCTCGCGCTCACCACGGGTAGACCACGTCGCCCGCACTCCCCGCGCTCGCGGCCTCCTCCCCCGCACGCGCCTGGACCACGCGCCCCCCCCCACTCTCCCTTCCGTGGCCCCGCACGCCTGTCGCCTACTCCGGCGAGCCGCCCTGCGCACACTGCCGCCTGGCTTCGCCGCCGCCGTCCGCCGTGATCCCCCGCCTTACTGTTGCTCCACCACGGCCCCGCACGACGCTCACCACGCTCGCCCCGCTCTCCCCTGCCGCGCTACTCGCTGCCCGTGGCCCGACCCCCCTGCCGCTCGGTCCGGTGGCCGTCCCGCTCGCGCCTCCCACCCGCGCCGGCCACCGCTCGCCGGGCCTCGCCCGGCATCGTCCATCTCCGGACGGACTGGCCCCCGCCACGCCCGATCTCGCCCCTGTCAGGCGCCCGCTCCTGGCGCCCGCGCCGTTCGCGAACCCGGTGCCCGCTAAGCCCTATGGGCCACTGCCAAACGGGGCCCACGCCCCCCTCAGAACGTTAAAAAAAGGGGACACAAAAATAATAAAAATAAATAAATAAATGAATAATAAATAATAAAAACAAATAAATAATTCATTAATGAACTAATTAATTAACTTATTTAATTCTGATTAAATTAACTAATTAAGTTTAATTAATCTAATGACTAATTAACGTAATTAATTAATGTTAATTAACTAACAGAGTATGATAATGGGGCCCACCCCTAATTAATACTAATTAGGCTAATTAAAATGTGTCACTGACTAGTGGGACCCACTAGTCAGGTTGACCAGTCAACCCCCGTTGACTGCTGACGTCAGCATGACATCATGCTAATGTCATAAATCTAATTTCGAATTAAATTAAATAATTAATTAAATTCCAGAAAATTAATAAAATCTTTAGAAAATCATATCTTTTAATCCATAAATCGGATTAAATTATTTTCAACATGAAAGTTGCTCATAACGACGAGACGAATCCGGATACGCAACCCATTCGTCCGCCTCGCATCCCTAGCATAGCAAACACGCAACTTTTACCCTCCGGTTCATCTGTCCGAAAACGCGAAACACCGGGAATACTTTCCCGGATGTTTTCCCCCTTCACCGGTACCACCTCGTACCGCGTTAGGGCACACCTAGCATCACGCTTTGTCATGTCATGCATCGTCATGCATTTGTTTGCATTATATTTATTGTTTCTTCCCCTCTTCTCTCGCTAGACACCGAGACCGACGCCGCCGCTACCCAGTACGACTATGGTGTTGACGACCCCTCTCTCTTGCCAGAGCAACCAGGCAAGCCCCCCCTTTGATCACCAGATATCGCCTATTCTTCTCTCTACTACTTGCATTAGAGTAGTGTAGCATGTTACTGCTTTCCGTTATCCTATCCTGATGCATAGCCTGTCCTTGCTACTACTATTGATACCTTTACCTGCAATCCTAAATACTTAGTATAGGATGCTAGTGTTCCATCAGTGGCCCTACACTCTTGTCTGTCTGCCATGCTATACTACTGGGCCGTGATCACTTCGGGAGGTGATCACGGGCATATACTATATACTTTACACTATTACATTACCTGTGGTACTGTTCGGAGTTGGGGGCTAAAGGGGCAGGTGGCTCCATCCCGGTAGAGGTGGGCCTGGGTTCCCGACGGCCCCCGACTGTTACTTTGTGGCGGAGCGACAGGGCAGGTTGAGACCACCTAGGAGAGAGGTGGGCCTGGCCCTGGTCGGCGTTCGCGGATACTTAACACGTTTACCGAGATCTTGGTATTTGATCTGAGTCTGGCCACTGGCCTATACGCACTAACCATCTATGCGGGGACAGTTATGGGCACTCGACGTCGTGGTATCAGCCAAAGCCTTCGTGACGTCAGCGACTGAGCGGCGCGCGCCAGATTGGAACGTAAGCCTGCTCTTGTATTAAGGGGGCTAGTTCTGCTTCCGGCCGCCCTCGCAACGTGCAGGTGTGCAATGGGCGATGGGCCCAGACCCCTGCGCCATAGGATTTAGACCGGCGTGCTGACCTCTCTGTTTTTCCTAGGTAGGGCTGCGACGTGTTGATCTTCCAAGGCCGGGCATGACCCAGGAAAGTGTGTATGGCCAAATGGGATCGAGCGTGTTGGAAAATGTTGTGCACCCCTGCAGGGAAGTTAATCTATTCGAATAGCCGTGATCTTCGGTAACAGGATGACTTGGAGTTGTACCTTGACCTTATGACAACTAGAACCGGATACTTAATAAAACACACCCTTCCAAGTGCCAGATACAACCGGTGATCGCTCTCTCATAGGGCGACGAGGGGAGGATCATCGGTTAGGATTATGCTATGCGATGCTACTTGGTGAACTTACCATCTACTCTCTTCTCCTGCTGCAAGATAGAGGTTACCAGAAGCGTAGTCTTCGAAAGGACTAGCTATCCCCCTCTTATTCTGGCATTCTGCAGTTCAGTCCACATATGATACCCTTAATCCATTTGATACCAATGCATACATATGTAGTGTAGCTCCTTGCTTGCGAGTACTTTGGATGAGTACTCACAGTTGCTTTTCTCCCCCTTTTTCCCCCTCCTATACTCGATTGTTGCGACCAGACGTTGGAGCCCAGGAGCCAGACGTCAGCGTCGATGACGACTACTACTACTCGAGAGGTGCCTACTACTACGTGCAGCCCGCTGACGACGACCAGGAGTAGTTTAGGAGGATCCTAGGCAGGAGGCCTCCGCCTCTTTCGATTTGTATCCCTGTTTGTGATAGCCTTCTTAAGGCAAACTTGTTTAACTTATGTCTGTACTCAGATATTGTTGCTTCCGCTGACTCGTCTATGATCGAGCTCTTGTATTCGAGCCCTCGAGGCCCCTGGCTTGTAATATGATGCTTGTATGACTTATTTTATTTGTAGAGTTGTGTTGTGATATCTTCCCGTGAGTCCCTGATCTTGATCGTACACGTTTGCGTGTATGATTAGTGTACGATTGAATTGGGGGCGTCACAAGTTGGTACCAGAGCCGACTGCCTGTAGGAATCCCCCTTCCACACTCCTTGGCCGAAGTTGAGTCTAGTCGTTACAAAACTTTTACTAACATGGCTGTGCGCCTTACGGGCCCACGTCGCCATTGGATGGTATTAGGATCTTTTACTCCTTGTCTATACTCTGGGACTCTGATCTCTCTTCTATTCGGGTTAAATGAATTTTGCTAAATCTAACATTAGGAGCTTGTTATCACTTTTACCCGGAGAGTCCCTTATTACTGATGATCGTCTGCTGCACGTGGACCCTGAAGATACGCTCTGCTGTTAACCCGAGAACTTGTGTTCATCGCGTTTGCAATTCCCCTTCCACCGTTAACCCTTATGGATAACTACTTGCAGTTGTTATTCTTACATTCATCCCTAGTTGGTCTTGTTATTACAAGATACCCCGAAATACTCGTTGTTGTTTCGATAATCCTTTGAGCTTACTGCCTTGCTGTTCTTTGTCACCTGAATAACCCTACGGATAATTGTCGCACTTAT
Organism: Triticum urartu; assembly: GCF_003073215.2. Lineage (NCBI taxonomy): Eukaryota > Viridiplantae > Streptophyta > Magnoliopsida > Poales > Poaceae > Triticum > Triticum urartu. The sequence continues at coordinate 239,897,076 of NC_053028.1, read as the reverse complement.
CGAGTATCCGCTCACCCCCTAGTTGTTCATGTGTTTCACAATGGTCTTTGAAATACTATTCGATCCTCCAAGAATCCTTAGTAGCTTATTGCTCTGCAATACTTGTCTGATTGCATTTTGGATGCTTTCCATATGTCTGGCAATATTCGTTAGTATCATTAGACACCGTAATTTTGATCCTAATGATTCAACATGAGTGCGAATGCACGCAATTATCAGTTGATCCTTTTAAATTATCTTTCTGGCTCAGACGCCATTTTTGAACATGAGCTTGTTCTCGACCAATCTGTTTGTCGTCAATTGTACCCTTAGGTCTATTGAACTTATCCACCCTTGATCAGAGCGTCTTCTTCTGATCCTTCTATTTGGAAACCATAATTCCTTTGATAACTAAGCATCGAATCATTCAGGTGTTCTATAATTTGAGGCCCTTGCATCCTAGATTGTGTGTCGATGCTCACATCAGCTCCGCTATGGACCGTCAGATCCTTTATTGGATTATTATTCGACAGTGTCCTCCTTATTCAATAACCTTGTGAGCTTTTCGTCGGATACATAATGCTTTTGGTGAATTGTATCATCTGTTTTCTCAACCATGCTCTGTTTTTGAGCTGGTGGTATTTACGATTGAAGCTTGCGGTATATGATTCCACGATACCCTGAGGGGTTGAACCTATGCCTTTCTTAATCTGTGTGAACCCGAAAGTTTTCATGGGTCATACTCCTCTGGTAACTCACCAGGTAGGTTTTGACACTGAAATCATTTTTAACTAGAGTAGTGAATGAAAGGTTATGCATTGGAGAAGTGGGAGTCGACCTTGAACTTTGTGTTCATGCCTATGGACACAATGTAGATCCTATCATCGTAGCTTCTTGTAATAATAACTAACTCCTTGATATAATATCCTTTGGTATCGGTGAATTGATCCTTTGCAATCGTGGTTCCGACCATATGTTCTTCTTGGATCCCATTTCTCGGACAAGTTGAAGTACTTGTCTTCTGCAAAGCAATACCCCAGTCCGACCTCTACTTTGATCTGTCTTTGAGTATTACCCCCTGGTATATTGAGGTTATCTTGGAACTGCATAACTTCCTATGAGTTCTTCATCAAGTACTACATTCTCACTGATTACAATTTTTCATGGGCTCTGAGTTATTAAACACTCAAGGACACCGATAACTGAATCGAGTCCACACTCCGATTCAATAACTCTAAGTAATTTTCGTTGCTTACGAGTTTAATAATCCTTCAAGTCATTCCTAGCCTGACCAGCTATATCATTATTGTGCTAAAAATTTAACTATGCTACCTGGTCCTTTTTCCCGGAGCACAAATTTCGATGGTGAGCTAATCTTACATCGGTCATCCTCGTCATATCATTTTTCCCTGAACAGCAAACTTGATTTCGAGTTTGTGTCATACCCATGGTTCCAATAACCTTTCGCTTCATCATTCCTTTGACTTGATGTCATCGCCGATCGATTACATCTTCGTGGAGCCTCTCGACAAAATTTGTCGTGGTCGTCAAACAACATTTTGATTCCTTCCGGAATATCAACCAAATGGATGATGACAAGTAACCATCCTTGTCCCTCGATGATTTCTGTTATCACCAACAACATTATTGCTTTCTCTCCAACACAAACTTGTTCGTGTTTGGTGTTATACCTAGAGACCTGTGCTATCCAGCAATTATTCTTTGATACCTTGGAGTATTACCATCTTTTATGTCAAGAATGTCGTGAGAATTTCACCACCTCCTAAGAATTCTTGATACAGGTAATACTTATCACCATCACCTTTCTTTCTTGGTCCCCGTGTTGGGTCTAATCGGGATACCAACAGGTGAACGGTGCTGATTGGATTCTGCCCTTCTAGCAACCCTATTGCTTTGAAGTTAATGGTCGAACGTTCATTCTTAGACTATTGATCACTGAATCACCATTCCAACATTTGATCATGCTACCTAAGGCCCTACTTTGGGCACCCTTTTCCACTAATGTTTAACTGTGTATGTTTTCCTTGAGCATACATCATTATATCATTGATCTGACTAAAGCTATCTCCTTGTTCACATAATTGTGGAAACCCATCTTTTGGAAATCTCGATGAATTGTCGCTGAGTTCCTCAGCCGCCTCCTCATTCTATCCTTGATTTAATAATGAACTCATGGATCGGAACTTGCTTCCACAGTTCAATTCCCGAGAATCTTACAATGTCATCTCGACAATTTGTGTTGCACCTTTTCTTCTCAGGCATCCTGAGTCTAAGGTATCCTAACACCGATCAGATCTGAATCTCGGTCAGATATGATGGTTGGAACATTTTTCCAAGAGTTATAACACTGGTCTTTTATGACCCGGTAAGGTGATGGCATGCCCAACACACCTGGCCGGAGGCCCTATTGTTATAGATTCCTTTTTCAGTAAGGTTATCCATTCTCCCGTTAGTAAATTGTAAGACTTATTCCAGAAGTTATTCTTGATGGATCCTTTGTGTTTCCTAAGTCTGACCTTTTCTCGAAGACCTTGTCGATGCTATCTCGAAGCATGTTTGTGGTACTCCGATTTTCAATAAGAACATTTGAAGCACAATGCAAAAATTTCTTTATTAATTACCCCAAACATCGTTGTATGGGTAATGTCATGATACTTTCTCCCCTTTCCTAAAGGGTTTTCTACGTTGTATCATGTCATAGATATCATGCTCTGCTTGTCCTTGGGAAGGATATACCACTGCATGTGTTTAAACACATTTTCCTTTCCATTGTTCTGTTTAACCTGATGATCACGTTTTCCTTTCCATTGGTTTGTTTGACCTTTCTGGTGATCATTATGATCTAAGCAGTATTAATTCCCTGCTTATGTTAACACCTCCATGTACAATTATGTCAGTAAGACCCTGTTGCTTTTGTTGATGGCATTCTGGTAACCACCGATGGACGAGAACCTTGCCTATTGGTCCGCCTCGTTCAACGAGCAGGAAAATGGTTCTCTTCGTCCCCTGCCCTTGGTACCGACGCTGTTGCCGACATAACCGACAGGTTATGGTCTGACCTGCATGGTTATCATAACCGTGCAAGATAACACCACTATTTCTGTCTTTAACCCACATGGTGGGCCCATAACCCACAGGCCCCAGGATCGAAACCTGACTCTCCTGTGCACCATGTTGCCAAAGATATTCCTCGCGCTTGACTTGATATGTAATTCGCGAGCCATCTTCCTAGTGATCTACTCTGGTATCACACGCAATACTTATTCTTGTGCCCTGAAACCCTTTCACCTTCTAATTGGGCATCGAATGATTGCCTATCCGCTTGATACTTCTTACTATACCTTCTTGCTTGGCTCTCGATGTGTTTTATTTGACCAACTCGAGAGATACCCCTGTGTTCATTCATGGGATAACCCCCGATGGTTAACCCTTATAACATTCTATCATTGTCGAACTGCCCCTTACCTATTCGTAAGTGCGAGACAGACCCCGAAGAAAGGATGCGACTTCGTCAAGATGACCTGAAGTAGAGAAATGAAGACATCAACGATAGGGATCAACTTCTTCGCGAAGAGCAAGCCAGGATGAGAAGACCTGCTAGATTCGTAACCAAAACCTTTCCCCCTTTCACTACCTCTAAAATCTCGGGGCGAGATTTCTTGTAGTGGAGGAGAATTGTGACACCCGGATAATTAGACTACATTAATCCCCTGCTAATGATGCCACATCACCTCGATTACTGTTGATAATCTCGCGTTAGTTCAAAACCGATTCAAATTCAAACCGAATTAAAAGTAAACATTAAAAGTTTTCAAACTTTAAAACTAAAATGTTCAAGTTGTAGAAAATAAATCGTAAATAATATTGATGCAGAAACCACATTTTGATAAAATATTTAGATGCAAGAAATTAATTAAAACAGGGGCTAAAAAATTACTTAAATGCTTCTAAAAAGAATAAACTACTACAAACCATTTTATTTTGAAGAGCTAAATTAATAGTGGCAAAGGCACAATTTGTAACACTAAATTAGGTGCCACTTTTGTATTTTATCAAAACTAAAATAAATAGCAACTATAATAAATCGAAAAGGATAAATAAAAGGAAAACAGAGAAAAAGGAAAGAAAGAAAACCCCAGGCCTTCCCCCCTCCCCTTCGGCCGTTTGGCCCAACTGGGCATCCAGCCCACCAGCCCACAGGCCCAGCCGCCCCCCATCACTCCCTTATCCCCTCTCCCCCGAAACCCTAATCCAACCACCCCACACTCCACCCCCCACGTCTCTCTCCCCGATCCAGATCAGGATCGGGGGAACGAACCCATGTCGCCCCCGACGCCAGCGCCACCCGGATCGACACCACGCCGGCGCCCCTCGCCGGATCGCTCCCCCGACGCCAACGCCGCCTCTCCGTCACCTGCAGCACAGGCACCCGCCCCCTCGACCCGAGCTAAATTGGGGGGCTCGACCCCACGGCGCCCCGAGCCTCAACGCTGCTCCCCGCCGCCGTCATCGCCTCGCCTCCTCACCTCTCCCTCGCGCTACTCCGGCCACCCCGAGCCTCCCCGAGCACGCTGCCAAAACCCCTACCCCCCCCCCCCCCCCGCCCCCCCCCCCCCCCCCCCCCCCCCCCCCCCCCCCCCCCCCGTGAGCTCCCCCTCTGCCTTCTCCCTCCCGTAGTCGCCACAGTCACCGTTGTGCGCTCGCGCTCTGCCACGCCGTGGCTCCGCTCACCGCAGCCCCGCTCCTCCTCCGCGTGCGCGCTCGCGCTCACCACGGGAAGACCACGTCGCCCGCACTCCCTGCGCTCGCGGCCTCCTCCCCCGCACGCGCCTGGACCCCCCCCCCCCCCCCCCCCCCCCCCCCCCCCCCCCCCCCCCCCCCCCCCCCCCCCCCCCCCCCCCCCCCCGCGCTCCCTTCCGCGGCCCCGCACGCCCGTCGCCTACTCCGACGAGCCGCCCTGCGCACACTGCCGCCCGGCTTCGTAGCCGCCGTCCGCCGTGGTCCCCCGCCTTACTGCTGCTCCACCACGGCCCTGCACGGCGCTCGCCACGCTCGCCCCGCTCTCCCCTGCCGCGCTACTCGCTGCCCGTGCCCCGACCCCCCTGCCGCTCGATCCGGTGGTCGTCCCGCTCGCGCCTCCCACCCGCGCCGGCCACCGCTCGTCGGGCCTCGCCCGGCATCATCCATCTTCGGCCGGACTGGCCCCCGCCGCGCCCGATCTCGCCCCTGTCGGGTGCCCGCTCCTAGCGCCCGCGCCGTTCGCGAACCCGGTGCCCGCTAAGCCCTCTGGGCCACTGCCAAACAGGGCCCACGCACCCCTCAGAACGTTAAAAAAAGGGGAAACAAAAATAATAAAAATAAATGAATAATAAATAATAATAAATATTAATTAATTAATTAAGTAACTAATTAATTAACTTAATTAATTCTGATTAAATTAACTAATTTAGGTTAATTAATCTAATGACTAATTAACCTAATTAATTAATGTTAATTAACTAACAGAGTATGACAGTGGGGCCCACCCCTAATTAATACTAATTAGGCTAATTAAAATGTTTAATTAAAATGTGTCACTGACCAATGGGACCCACTAGTCAGGTTGACCAGTCAACCCCCATTGACTGCTGACATCAGCATGACATCATGCTGATGTCATAAATCTAATTTCGAATTAAATTAAATAATTAACTAAATTCCAGAAAATTAATAAAATCTTTAGAAAATTATATCTTTTAATCCGTAACTCGTATTAAATTATTTTAAACATGAAAGTTGCTCAGAACGACGAGACGAATCCGGATACGCAGCTCGTTCGTCCGCCTCGCATCCCTAGCATAGCAAACACGCTACTTTTACCCTTTGGTTCATCTCTCCGAAAACGCGAAACACCGGGAATACTTTCCTGGATGTTTTCCCCCTGCACCGGTACCACCTCGTACCGCATTAGGGCACACCTAGCATCATGCTTTGTCATGTCATGCATCGTCATGCATTTGTTTGCATTATATTTATTGTTTCTTCCCCCTCTTCTCTCGCTAGATACCGCGACCGACGCCGCTGCTACCCAGTACGACTATGGTGTTGACGACCCCTCTCTCTTGCCAGAGCAACCAGGCAAGCCCCCCCTTTGATCACCAGATATCGCCTATTCTTCTCTCTACTGCTTGCATTAGAGTAGTGTAGCATGTTACTGATTTCCGTTATCCTATCCTGATGCATAGCTTGTCCTTGCTACTACTATTGATACCTTTACCTGCAATCCTAAATACTTAGTATAGGATGCTAGTGTTCCATCAGTGGCCCTACACTCTTTTCTGTCTGCCATGCTATACTACTGGGCCGTGATCACTTCGGGAGGTGATCATGGGCATATACTATATACTTTACACTGTTACATTACCTGTGGTACTGTTCGGAGTTGGGGGCTGAAGGGGCAGGTGGCTCCATCCCGGTAGAGGTGGGCCTGGGTTCCCGACGGACCCCGACTGTTACTTTGTGGCGGAGCGACAGGGCAGGTTGAGACCACCTAGGAGAGAGGTGGCCCTGGCCCTGGTCGGCGTTCGCGGATACTTAACACGTTTAACGAGATTTTGGTATTTGATCTGAGTCTGGCCACTGGCCTATACGCACTAACCATCTACGCGGGGACAGTTTGGGCACTCGACATCGTGGTACCAGCCGAAGCCTTCGTGACGTCAATGACTGAGCGGCGCGCGCCGGATTGGAACGTAAGCCTGCTCTTGTATTAAGGAGGCTAGTTCTGCTTCCGGCCGCCCTCGCAACGTGCAGGTGTGCAATGGGCGATGGGCCCAGACCCCTGCGCCATAGGATTTAGACCGGCGTGCTGACCTCTCTGTTGTGCCTAGGTAGGGCTGCGACGTGTTGATCTTCCGAGGCCGGGCATGACCCAGGAAAGTGTGTCCGGCCAAATGGGATCGAGCGTGTTAGGAAATGTGGTGCACCCCTGCAGGGAAGTTAATCTATTCGAATAGCCGTGATCTTCGGTAACAGGATGACTTGGAGTTGTACCTTGACCTTATGACAACTAGAACCGGATACTTAATAAAACACACCCTTCCAAGTGTCAGATACAACCGGTGATCGCTCTCTCACAGGGCGAAGAGGGGAGGATCATCGGTTAGGATTATGCTATGCGATGCTACTTGGTGAACTTACCATCTACTCTCTTCTCCTGCTGCAAGATGGAGGTTACCAGAAGCGTAGTCTTCGAAAGGACTAGCTATCCCCCTCTTATTCCGGCATTCTGCAGTTCAGTCCACATATGATACCCTTAATCCATTTGATACCAATGCATACATATGTAGTGTAGCTCCCTACTTGCGAGTACTTTGGATGAGTACTCACGGTTGCTTTTCTCCCCCTTTTCCCCCTTCCTATACTCGATTGTTGCGACCAGACGTTGGAGCCCAGGAGCCAGACGCCACCGTCGATGACGACTACTACTACTACTACTACTCGAGAGGTGCCTACTACTACGTGCAGCCCGCTGACGACGACCATGAGTAGTTTAGGAGGATCCCAGGCAGGAGGCCTATGCCTCTTTCAATTTGTATCCCAATTTGTGCTACCCTTCTTAAGGCAAACTTGTTTAACTTATGTGTGTACTCAGATATTGTTGCTTCCGCTGACTCGTCTATGATCGAGCTCTTGTATTCGAGCCCTCGAGGCCCCTGGCTTGTAATATGATGCTTGTATGACTTACTTTATTTGTAGAGTTGTGTTGTGATATCTTCTCGTGAGTCCCTGATCTTGATCGTACATGTCTGCGTGTATGATTAGTGTATGATTGAATCGGGGGCGTCACAGTCGTCCTTCTTCCAAGGCATAGGCTCACCATCATAGAAGGATGACTGAGTCTCCAGGATCCTCAAATCTGCAGCCAAACTCATCCTTTTGAATGTATATTCATACTCACAATTTTGGTTTTGCAGGTCATAGATTTGAGCTTGAAGGTGCTCGATTTTCTCGTGAAGCTTGAAGATGGTTTCCCCGATGTTGTCAGCATCCAACTTGTGTTTGTTGGTGAACTCCGCAATCATTATGTGGTTGGAGTTGAGTCCACGTTCCACCATCCCCTGACACTTGAAAACTTGTTGCTCCATTGCTTCGAGCCTCGTCTCCATGCTTCCGGTCCCCTTCGGTCCCTCAGCATCACAGATGTGCAGCAACCCATCACGCATCTCAATGGTTTGAGGGTGTCGCTGCACCTTCGCGAGGTAAGGGTTGATGACCTTCTCAAAGAACTTGTCCTTGGGGGCACTTGGAGACGTCATGATAATCTAGATCTGTCAGAAAAACAGCTCGAAACAAGAATAGAGGATATTTGCATGATATAGGGTTCAAAACCTTCGGGAGCTTATATAATGAATTTTTACCGACCAAAATACGTGCCGTGTACGAAAACGGAGTCCGGAGAGCACACGAGGTGCCCACGAGGTAGGGGGGCGTGCCCAGGGGGGTAGGGCGCGCCCTCCACCCTCGTGGAGCCCTCATGTCCTTCCCGGACTGCTTCTTATTTTTCTATTTTTCTAAATATTCCAAAATGGAGAAATATTGCCTTAAAAACTGTTTTGGAGTCGGTTTACTTACCGTACCACATACCTATTCCTTTTCGGAGTCTGAAATGTTCCGGAAAGTGTCCCTTATGTATTCCTCCGGGGTTAGGGTTTCAATAACATTGATTCTTTGACCGTTCACCACCTTCGGATTCGTGCCTTCGAAGTTGTTGATTTTTATGGCACCGAAACGATAGACCTCCTCGATAACGTAAGGACCTTCCCATTTAGAGAGAAGTTTCCCTGCAAAAAAATCTTAAATGAGAGTTGTATAGCAATACATAATCACCTACTTTAAACTCACACTTTTGTATCCTTTTATCATGCCATCTTTTAACTTTTTCTTTAAACAACTTGGGATTTTCATAGGCTCGGGTTCTCCATTCATCAAGTGAGATAATATCAAATAACCTCTTCTCACCGGCAAGTTTGAAATCATAATTGAGTTCTTTAATATCCCAATATGCCTTGTGTTCTAGTTCGAGAGGTAAGTGACAAGCTTTTCCATAAACCATTTTATACGGAGACATACCCATAGGATTTTTATATGCAGTTCTATAGGCCCATAATGCATCATCAAGTTTCTTGGACCAATTCTTTCTAGATCTATTAACAGTCTTTTGCAAAATTAATTTGAGCTCTCTATTACTCAATTCTACTTGACCACTAGACTGTGGGTGATAAGGAGATGCAATTCTATGATTAACATCATATTTAGCAAGCATTTTACGGAAAGCACCATGAATAAAATGTGAAACACCATCAGTCATTAAATATCTAGGGACTCCAAACCTCGGAAAAATAACTTCTTTAAGCATATTAATAGAGGTGTTATGATCAGCACTACTAGTTGGAATAGCTTCTACCCACTTAGTAACGTAATCAACAGCAACTAGAATATGTGTATATCCATTAGAGGAAGGAAAAGGTCCCATATAGTCAAAGCCCCAAACATAAAATGGATCAATGACAAGTGAATAATTCATAGGCATTTATTGACTTCTACTAATATTACCAATTCTTTGACATTCATCACAAGATAAGACAAACTTACGGGCATCCTTGAAGAGAGTAGGCCAATAAAAACCAGATTGCAATACCTTATGTGCAGTTCTATCTCCGGCATGGTGTCCTCCATAAGCTTCGGAGTGACACTTGCGTAGGACATGTTCCTGTTCATGCTCAGGTACACAATGTCTAATAACACCATCTACTCCTTCTTTATAAAGATGTGGGTCATCCCAAAAGTAATGCCTCAAATCATAGAAGAACTTTTTCTTTTGCTGGTATGTGAAACTAGGTGGTATAAACTTAGCAACAATGTAATTAGCATAATCAGCATACCATGGAGCAGTATGAGAAGCATTTATGACACTTAATTGCTCATCCGGGAAGCTATCATCAATAGGAAGTGGGTCATCAAGCACATTTTCTAATCTAGACAAGTTGTCTGCAACGGGGTTCTCAGCTCCCTTTCTATCAATAATATGCAAATCAAATGCTTGTAGTAGGAGAACCCATATAATAAGTCTAGGTTTAGCACCTTTCTTTTCCATGAGATATTTAATAGCAGCATGATCAGTGTGAATAGTTACTTTAGAATCAACAATATAAGGTCTGAACTTATCACAAGCAAATACAACTGCTAATAATTCTTTTTCAGTAGTAACATAATTTCTTTGAGCATTGTCTAGGGTTTTATTAGCATATTGAATAACATTTAATTTCTTATCAACTCTTTGCCCTAGAACAGCGCCCACAGCATAATCACTAGCATCACACATAATTTCAAAGGGTAAATTCCAATCAGGTGGCTCAACAATAGGTGCAGAGATCAATGCTTTCTTATGTATTTCGAATGCTTCTACACAATCATCATCAAAGAAAAATGGTATATCTTTTTGTGATGAGGCCGGGAAATTTTTGAGAAGTCCATAATGAACCTCCTATAAAATCTGGCATGGCCAAGGAAAATTCTTATACCTTTGATGTCCTTGGGACATGGCATCTTCTCAATAGCATCAACTTTGGCTTTATCAACCTCAATACCTCTTTCAAAAACTTTGTGCCCCAAGACAATACCTTCATTAACCATAAAGTGGCACTTTTCCCAATTCAAGACAAGATTAGTTTCTTCACATCTCTACAAAACTCGATCAAGGTTGCTCAAGCAATCATCAAAAGAAGATCCATAGACGGAGAAATCGTCCATGAAAACCTCACAAATCTTTTCACAAAAGTCAGAGAATATAGCCATCATGCATCTTTGAAAGGTAGCAGGTGCATTACATAGACCAAAAGCCATACGTCTATAAGAAAAAGTACCAAAAGGGCAAGTAAAAGTAGTCTTTGATTGATCTTTAGCTGACACGGGTATTTGAGAGAAACCATAATAACCATCTAGAAAGCAAAAATGTGTATGTTTGGATAATCTTTCTAGCATTTGATCGATAAATGGTAATGGGTAATGATCCTTTTTAGTTGCCTTATTTAATTTGCGGAAATCAATTACCATCCTATAACCTGTAATAATTCTTTGAGGAATCAATTCATCTTTATCATTAGGAACGACATTAATACCTCCCTTCTTAGGGACACAATGGAAATGACTTACCCACTGACTATCAGCAACGGGATAGAATATACCTGCCTCAAGGAGCTTTAGTATTTCTTTTCTTACCACTTCTTTCATTTTAGGATTCAGCCGTCGTTGATGATCACGAACTGGTTTAGCATCTTCTTACAAATTAATTTTATGTTGACATAGAGTGGGACTAATGCCCTTAAGATCATCAAGAGTATACCCAATAGCAGCACGGTGCTTCTTCAGAGTTTTCAATAATATTTATTCCTCATGCTTTGAAAGGTTAGCACTAATAATAACAGGATATATCTTTTTCTCATCGAGATAAGCATATTTAAGAGTATTAGGCAATGGTTTAAGCTCAAACACAGGATCACCCTTGGGTGGAGGAGGATCCCCTAGGATTTCAACAGGCAAATTGTTTTTCAAAATAGGTTCATGTTTAAAGAATACTGATAAACCACAAGTGTAGGGGGTCGCAACAGTTTTCGAGGGTAAAGTATTCAACCCAAATTTATTGATTCAGCACAAGGGGAGCCAAAGAATACTCTCAAGTATTAGCGGCTGAGTTGTCAATTCAACCACACCTGGAAACTTAATATCTGCAGCAAAGTGTTTAGTAGCAAAGTAATATGATAGTAGTGGTAACGATAGCAAAAGGTAACAATAGTAAAAGTAGTGTTTTTGGTATTTTGTAGTGATGATAGCAATAGCAACGGGAAAGTAAATAAGCGGAGAACAATATGTGGAAAGATCGTAGGCAATGGATCAGTGATGGAGAATTATGCCGAATGCGGTTCATCATGTAACAGTGATAACCTAGGGTGACACCGAACTAGCTCCAGTTCATTGATATAATGTAGGCATGTATTCCGAATATAGTCATACGTGCTTATGGAAAAGAACTTGCATGCCATCTTTTGTCCTACCCTCCCGTGGCAGCGGGGTCCTTACGGAAACTAAGGGATATTAAGGCCTCCTTTTAATAGATAACCGGAACAAAGCATTAACACATAGTGAATACATGAACTCCTCAAACTACGGTCATCACCGGTAAGTATCACGATTATTGTCACTTCGGGGTTAATGGATCATAACACATAATAGGTGACTATAGACTTGCAAGATAGGATCAAGAACACCCATATATTGATGAAAACATAATAGGTTCAGATCTGAAATCATGGAACTCGAGCCCTAGTGACAAGCATTAAGCATAGCAAAGTCATAGCAACATCAATCTCAGAACACAGTGGACACTAGGGAGCAAGCCTACGATGGAATTACTCACGCACGGCGGTGAGCATCATGAAATTGGTGATGGAGGATGGTTGATGATGACGATGGTGACGGATTCCCCTCTCTGGAGCCCCGAACAGACTCTAGATCAGCCCTCCCGAGAAGTTTTAGGGCTTGGTGGCGGCTCCGTATCGTAAAATGCGATGATTTCTTCTCCCTGACTTTTTTCTCCCCGAAACTCAATATATGGAGGTGAAGTTGGAGTCGGAGAGGCAACAGGGGGCCCACGAGGTAGGGGGCGCGCCCTAGGGGGGCAGGCGCGCCCCCACCCTCGTGGCAAGGTGGTGGGCCCCCTAGCCTTCATCTTTGGCTGGTATTTTTCTTATTTTCTGAAAAGTGGCTCCGTGAAGTTTCAGGTCATTCCGAGAACGTTTGCTCCTGCACATAAATAACACCATGGTAATTCTGCTGAAAACAGCGTCAGTCCGGGTTAGTTCCATTCAAATCATGCAAGTTAGAGTCCAAAACAAGGGCAAAAGTGTTTGGAAAAGTACATACGTTGGAGACGTATCAACTCCCCCAAGCTTAAATCTTTGCTTACCCTCAAGCAATTCAGTTGATAAACTGAAAGTGATAAAGAAAAACTTGTACAAACTCTGTTTGCTCTTGTTGTTGTAAATATGTAAAGCCAGCATTCAAGTTTTCAGCAAAGATTATAACTAACCACATTCACAATAACGCATAGGTCTCAAGTTTACTCATATCAATAGCATAATAAACTAGCGAGCAATAATAATAAATCTCGGATGACAACACTTTCTCAAAGCAATCATAATATGATATAACAAGATGGTATCTCGCTAGCCCTTTCTGAGACCGCAAAACATAAATGCAGAGCACCTTTAAAGACCAAGGACTGACTAGACATCGTAATTCATGGTAAAAGAGATCCAGTCAAGTCATACTCAATGTAAACTAACAGTAATGAATGCAAATGACAGCGGTGCTTTCCAAGTGGTGCTTTTTAATAAGAGGATGATTACTCAGCATAAAAGTAAATATATAGGCCCCTTCACAGAGGGAAGCAAGGATTTGTAGAGGTGCCAGAGCTCAGTTTTGAAACAGAGGTGAATAATATTTTGAGCGGTATACTTTCATCGTCAACATAACAACCAAGAGATGGCGATATCTTCCATGCTACACACATTATAGGCAGCCCTAGTTGATACATGAGCTATTCGAGCATACAAAACAGGATATTTATTTGAAGGTCTAGAGTTTGGCACATACAAATTTACTTGGAACGGCAGGTAGATACCGTATATAGGTAGGTATAGTGGACTCATGTGGAATAACTTTGGGGTTTAAGAAGTTTGGATGCACAAGCAGTATTCCCACTTAGTACATGTGAAGGCTAGCAAAAGACTGGGAAGCGACCAGCTAGAGAGCGACAACAGTCATGAACATGCACTAAAATTAATCAACACCAAATGGAAGCATGAGTAGGATATAATCCACCATGAACATAAATATCGTGAAGGCTATGTTGATAACATGCGTGAACATGCGCCAAGTCAAGTCACTTAAATCATTCAGAGGCGGATACCACCCTATCATACCACATCATAACCATTTTAATAGCATGTTGGCACGCAAGGTAAACCATTATAACTCATAGCTAATCAAGCATGGCACAAGAAACTATGATCTCTAGTTGTCATTGCAAACATGTTTATTCATAATAGGCTGAATCACGAACGATGAACTAATCATATCTACAAAAACAAAAGAGGTCAAGTTCGTACCAACTTTTCTCATCTCAGCCAGTCCATCATATAACATCATAATTGCCTTTCACTTGCACGACCGAACGATGTGAATAATAATAATAGTGCACGTGCATTGGACTAAGCTGGAATCTGCAGGCATTCAATAAACAGGAGAAGACAAGGCAATATGGGCTCTTTTGTCAGATAAACAATAATGCATATAAAAGCCACTTCAACAATTTAATCATGGTCTTCTCCTATCGACCCCCAAAGAATAGAAAAGAAATAAAACTATTTACACGGGAAAGCTCCCAACAAGCAAAAGAAGAACATGAAATCTTTTTGGGTTTTCTTTTTAATTACTACTACAAGCATGGAAAGTAAATTAATTAAAAGCTACAACTAATTTTTTTGGTTTTTCTTAAGGTTTATTAAACACACAAGAAGAAAGCATAAAAAGGAAAATAAACTAGACATGGATGATACAATGAAAAAGTTTGAGCACCGACATCTAGCAATGAGTGTGTGAGCATAAATGTAATGTCGGTGGGAAATACGTACTCCCCCAAGCTTAGGCTTTTGGCCTAAGTTGGTCTATGGCCATGGCTGGCCTGGCGGATATCCATAATAGTAGTTGGGGTCGTACTGCGAGGAAGAAGAGGAAGACTCAGCTTGCCACTGGCTGACAATCATCTCCGGATCCCACTGGTAATTAGACTATCGTGAAGGATCAATTTGTGGTTCCGGCTCTGGCTCCTCAGCTGGTGCAGGGTTCCGGTAGGCGGGAATAGCCTTCAATGGAACAAGGTACGTGCCTATAGACAAATCAAACAAAGAAGGAGCAGGCATGGTAATAGTCTCAGGATGATGTTTGTTAACGAACAATTGATATTTAAGTTCTCCTTCCCTATTCTTAACAATAAAATCATGTGCCACCATACTTTTATAATCTAAATAAACACGAGGTGACACTTTTTCTTCCTTCATAGAATGCCTAATAGGTATGTTAAAGTGTGCAGCTAGGCGTGAGGCATAGATGCCTCCAAAGATAGGGCCCTTGGTACGATATAGACTTAACCATTTGGCAATAATGCCGCCCATACTAAAAGTGTTATCACCATATAAACCTTGGAGCAAAATAATAATATCAGGGATACTAAGGTTTCCATAGTTTCCGCGACCAATTAAGCAACGACTAGCAAATAATGCGAAGTAACGTAAAACAGGAAAATGTATGCTAGTGATTCGTGCATCGGAAACCTTCCTTGTTTCCCCTACAGTGATAGTATCAATAAATCCCTCCACATCATCACGATGTGATTCTTCTGCCTTGCCCTCAAAAGGGACTAAACAAATCCGACAAAAATCATAAAGTGACATCTCCTTATGCTCATCATATAAATGAAACTCCACCGTGGGTGGTGAGTTTCTAGAATGAAAATGGAAGTTTTGCACAAAGGTATTTGTGAGTAAGAGATACTGATCGCATTGGTCGTGGAGGAAAGCGGTGAGGCCTACATTATGCGCCAATTCATGAAAATCTTCATAAATCCCGGCTGCTCTCAAGAAATCCTCGGAAGGCCATTCACATGCCCGAACCTCTGCAGTGCGAGGCAGATTATACTTAGGCTTTGGTGCCTTTTCCTTCGAGCTTTGGCTAGATGAGCCCCTCAAAAGTCTCCTCATCATTTTCTGAAAAATTCTGAAATTTTTAGTAACTTCAAAATAAAAGTAAACCAAACTCAATAATATTGATAGCAACTACTCCTACAAGTGCCTAGGGCCTATATCATGCATCAAATCTACTTTTGACCATATAAATTTGATATGCAAGCTCAAGAACAGGGTCACCTAAAAAACACTAATTTGCAATGAATGAAGCACTAGAACAAAAACTAATTGGACCAATGGAGGAGTCACATACCAAGGAACAATCTCCCCAAGCAGTTTTGTGAGAGGTGCTTTGAGCAAGGAGATCGAAAATGGCAGCAAGATGAGCTCGAAATCGTTCTTGAGTTGGTTATTCGTATTTGCGGGAAGAATATGAACTGTGTGGGTGCAGGAATAAGTGGAGGAGGGCCACCGTGGGCCCACGAGGCAGGGGGCACGCCCTAGGGGGGTGGGCGTGCCCTCCACCCTCGTGGGCAGGTGGTTGACCCCCCTGGTGTTCTAAGTTCCATAAATCCTCAAATATTCTAGAAAAAATCATATTTAAATTTCAGGGTATTTGGAGAACTTACATTTTCGAGGTATTTTTATATTGCACGGGTAACCAGATAACAGACAGAAAAATATTTGTTTTTATTTTATTTAATATAAATAATCAGAAAGTAAAAGTGGGTACACAAGGTTGTGCCTTCTAGTTTCATCCATCTCATGGTCATCAAAAGGAATCCACTAACAAGGTTGATCAAGTCTTGTTAACGAACTCATTCCGAGTAACATGGAACCGGAGAAATTTCGAATAACACTATGTTACCTCAACGGGGATATGCACATCCCCAATAATAAGAATATCATATTTCTTCTTGACAGTAGGAAGAGGAAATTCAAAACCTCCAAATATAATTGATGGAATTTTTCTAATAGAGTTGATACTATGAACATGAGGTTGTTTCCTCGGAAAGTGTACCGTATGCTCATTACCATTAACATGAAAAGTGACATTGCCTTTAGTGCAATCAATAACAGCCCTTGCAGTATTCAAAAAGGGTCTTCCAAGAATAATAGACATACTATCGTCCTCGGGAATATCAAGAATAACAAAGTCCGTTAAAATAGTAACATTTGCAACTACAATAGGCACATCCTCACAAATACCGACAGGTATAGTAGTTTATTTATCAGCCATTTGCAAAGATATTTTAGTAGGTGTCAACTTATTTAAATCAAATCTACGATATAAATAGAGAGGCATAACACTAACACCGGCTCCAAGATCACATAAAGCATTTTTAACATAATTTCTTTTAATGGAGCATGGTATAGTGGGTACTCCTGGATCTCCAAGTTTCTTTGGTATTCCACCCTTAAAAGTGTAATTAGCAAGCATGGTGGAAATTTCAGCTTCTGGTATCTTTCTTTTATTTGTAATAATATCTTTCATGTACTTAGCATGCGGATTGGTTTTAAGCATATCAGTTAATCGCATACGCAAAAAGATAGGTCTAATCATTTCAGCAAAGCGCTCAAAATCCTCATCATCCTTTTTCTTGGATGGTTTGGGAGGAAAAGGCATGGGTTTCTGAACCCATGGCTCTCTTTATTTACCATGTTTCCTAGCAACAAAGTCTTTCTTATCATAACGTTGATTCTTTGATTGTGGGTTATCAAGATCAACAGCAGGTTCAATTTCTATATCATTATCATTACTAGGTTGAGCATCATCATGAACAATATCATTAACATTATCATTAGTTTCAGGTTCATTACCAGATTGTGTTTCAGCATCAAAAATAGAAATATCATTTGGATTCTCAGGTGTTTCAACAATAGGATCACTAGAAGCATGCAAAGTCTTATCATTTTTCTTTTTCTTCTTTTTAGAAGAACTAGGTATATTTATATTATTTCTCTGAGAATCTTGCTCAATTCTCTTAGGATGGCCTTCAGGATACAAAGGTTCCTAAGTCATTCTACTAGTTCTAGTAGCCACTCTAACAACATAATCATTATCTTTACTATTCAATTCATTAAGCAAATCATTTTGAGCTTTAAGTACTTGTTCTACTTGAGTGGTAACCATAGAAGCAAGTTCAATAATAAGTTTAAGTTCACCTTTAACATTAGCCATATAATCACCCAAGTGTTCAAGCATATTTGAATTGTATTTCAATTGTCTACCAAAATAAGCATTAAAGTCTTCTTGCTTAGCCATAAATTTATCAAACTCATCTAAGCATGGGCTAGCAAACTTAGTAAATGGGATTACAACTTTATCATATCTATAGAGAGAATTTACCTTTACTACCTGTGTCGGGTTATCAAGACCATGAGTTTCTTCAATAGGTAAAGGATTAAGATTATATGTCTCTTCAATAGGCGGTAAATTAAGACCATGTACTTATTCAATAGGAGGTAAATTCTTAACATCTTCAGCTTTAATACCTTTTTCTTTCATAGATTTCTTTGCCACTTGCATATGTTCAGGACTGAGAAATAGAATACCCCTCTTCTTCGGAGTTGATTTAGGAATAGGCTTAGGAATTGGCTCCGGAGGTGTCCAATTATTTTCATTTGTCAACATCTTATTCAATAAAATTTCAGCTTCATCCAGTCTTCTTTCCCCGAAAACAGAACCAGCACAACTATCCAGGTAATCTTTGGAGGCATCGGTTAGTCCATTATAAAAGATATCAAGTATTTCATTTTTCTTAAGAGGATGATCAGGCAAAGCATTAAGTAGTTGGAGAAGCCTCCCCCAAGCTTGTGGTAGACTCTCTTCTTCAATTTGCACAAAATTATATATATCCCTTAAAGCAGCTTGTTTCTTATGAGCAGGGAAATATTTAGCGGAGAATTAATAAATCATATCCTGGGGACTACGCACACAACCAGGATCAAGAGAATTAAACCATATCTTAGCATCACCCTTTAATGAGAACAGAAATATTTTAAGGATGTAAAAGTAACGAGTTCTCTCATCTTTAGTGAACAGGGTGGCTATATCATTTAATTTAGTAAGATGTGTCACAACAGTTTCAGATTCATAACGATGAAAAGGATCAAATTCAACCAAAGTAATTAATCAGGATCAACAGAGAATTCATAATCCTTATCAGTAACAAAGATAGGTGAAGTAGCAAAAGCAGGGTCAGGTTTCATTCTAGCATTTAAAGATTGCTTACTCCATTTAGCTAATAATCTTTTGAGTTCAGTTCTATTTTGGCACGCTAAAATAGCTAAGGAAGCTTCATGATCAAAGACATAACCCTTAGGAATAACAAGTGATTCTTCATCATCACTTTCATTAGTATCATCAGATTCAATATTTTCAATCTCTCTAGCCCTAGCAAGTTGTTCATCAAGAAAATCACTAAGTGGCACAGTAGTATCAGGCATAGAGGTAGTTTCATCATAAGTATCATGCATAGCAGAAGTGGCATCATCAATAACATGCGACATATCAGAATAGCAGAAGTAGGTGTAGGTGTCGCAAGCTTACTCACAACAGATGGTGAATCAAGTGTAGAGCTAGATGGCAGTTCCTTACCTCCCCTCGTAGTTAAGGGATAGATCTTCTTTTTTGGATCTCTCAAGTTCTTCATAATGATAAGCAGATATATATCCCAAGTGACTTAAAGAATAGAGCTATGCTCCCTGGCAAAGGCGCCAGAAAATAGTCTTGATAACCCGCAAGTATAGGGGATCGCAACAGTTTTCGAGGGTAAAGTATTCAATCCAAATTTATTGATTCGGCACAAGGGGAGCCAAAGAATACTCTCAAGTATTAGCGGCTGAGTTGTCAATTCAACCACACCTGGAAACTTAATATCTGCAGCAAAGTGTTTAGTAGCAAAGTAATATGATAGTAGTGGTAATGATAGCAAAAGGTAACAGTAGTAAAAGTAGTGTTTTTGGTATTTTGTAGTGATGATAGCAATAGCAACGGGAAAGTAAAAAAGCGGAGAACAATATGTGGAAAGCTCGTAGGCAATGGATCAGTGATGGAGAATTATGCCGGATGCAGTTCATCATGTAACAGTCATAACCTAGGGTGACACCGAACTAGCTCCAGTTCATTGATATAATGTAGGCATGTATTCCGAATATAGTCATACGTGCTTATGGAAAAGAACTTGCATGCCATCTTTTGTCCTACCCTCCCGTGGCAGCGGGGTCCTTACGGAAACTAAGGGATATTAAGGCCTCCTTTTAATAGATAACCGGAACAAAGCATTAACACATAGGGAATACATTAACTCCTCAAACTACGGTCATCACCGGTAAGTATCCCGATTATTGTCACTTCGGGGTTAATGGATCATAACACATAATAGGTGACTATAGACTTGCAAGATAGGATCAAGAACACCCATATATTGATGAAAACATAATAGTTTCAGATCTGAAATCATGGCACTCGGGCCCTAGTGACAAGCATTAAGCATAGCAAAGTCATAGCAACATCAATCTTAGAACATAGTGGACACTAGGGATCAAACCCTAACAAAACTAACTCGATTACATGATAGATCCCATCCAACCCATCACCGTCCAGCAAGCCTACGATGGAATTACTCATGAACGGCGGTGAGCATCATGAAATTGGTGATGGAGGATGGTTAATGATGACGATGGCGACGGATTCCCCTCTCCGGAGCCCCGAACGGACTCCAGATCAGCCCTCCCGAGAGGTTTTAGGGCTTGGCGGCGGCTCCATATCGTAAAACGCGATGATTTCTTCTCCCTGATTTTTTTCTCCTCGAAACTCAATATATGGAGGTGGAGTTGGAGTCGGAGAGGCAACAGGGGGCCCATGAGGTAGGGGGTGCGCCCTAGGGGGGCAGGCGTGCTCCCCACCCTCGTGGCAAGGTGGTGGGCCCCCTGGCCTTCATCTTTGGTAGGTATTTTTCTTATTTTCTGAAAAGTGGCTTCGTGAAGTTTTAGGTCATTCCGAGAACGTTTGCTCCTACACATAAATAACACCATGGTAATTCTGCTGAAAATAGCGTTAGTCCGGGTTAGTTCCATTCAAATCATGCAAGTTAGAGTCAAAAACAAGGGAAAAGTGTTTTGAAAAGTAGATATGTTGGATACCTATCAAATACTTCGTCTATTTCCCTTCTTTCATTCATAAACATATCATTTTCATGGTCTAGCAAATATTGTTCTAAAGGATCACTAGGAGGTACGGCAATAGAAGCAAGACCAATAATTTCATCCTTACTAGGTAATTCTTCTTCACGGTGTTGTCTACAAAATTTAGAGAAATTAAATTCATGAGTCATATCATCTAAACCGATAGTAAGAACATCCCTTTTGCAATCTATGGTAGCATTAACAGTGTTCAGGAAGGGTCTACCAAATATAATGGGACAAAAGCTATCTTGTGGGGAACCAAGAACAAGAAAATCAGCAGGATATTTAGTTTTCCCACACAAGACTTCAACATGTCTAACAATTCCCATTGGTGAAATAGTATCTCTATTGGCAAGTTTAATTGTGACATCAATATCTTCTATCTCAGGAGGTGCAATATCATCCATAATTTCTTTGTATAAGGAATGAGGTATTGCACTAGCACTAGCACCCATATCACATAAGCCATGATAACAATCATCTCCTATTTTAACAGAAATAACAGGCATGCCTACCACAGGTCTAGGTTTATCTTTAGCACAAGGTTTAGCAATACTAGCAGTTTCATCACAGAAATAAATAACATGCCCATCAATATTATCAGCTAAGAGATCTTTAACAATAGCAATATCAGGTTCAACTTTAATTTGCTCAAAAGGTGTATAAGTTTTAATATTGCTTTTACGAACCACAGTTGAAGCTTTAGCATGATCCTTTATCCTAACAGGAAAAGCTGGTTTCTCAACATAAGAAGTAGGAACAATAGGATCATTATAAGTGACAATCTTTTCTTCAACTTTAATAGGTGCAGCTACTTTTACTTCTATGGGAGGATGATATTTAAACCACTTCTCCTTGGGGAGATCAACATAAGTAGCAAAAGATTCACATAAAGAAGCTACTATCTCAGAGTCAAGTCCATATTTAGTGCTAAATTTACGGAAAACATCGGTATCCATAAAAGATTTAACACAATCAAACTTAGGTGTCATACCTGACTCCTTACCTTTGTCGAGGTCCCAATCTTCAGAGTTGCGTTTAATTATTTCCAATAAATCCCATTTGAATTCAATAGTCTTCATCATAAAAGAGCCAGCACAAGAAGTATCAAGCATGGTGCGATTGTTATCAGAAAGCCGAGCATAAAAATTTTGAATAATCATTTTTTCTTGAGAGCTCATGATTGGGGCATGAATATAACATTGATTTATGCCTCCCCCAATCTTGAGCGATGCTTTCTCCTTCGCGAGGCCAAAAATTATATATATAATTGCGATCACGATGAACAAGATGCATATGATAGAACTTCTGATGAAATTCCAATTTCAATCGTTTGTAATTCCAAGACTCCATATCATCACATAGCCTATACCATGTCGATGCATCTCCCTTCAAAGATAAAGGGAAGACCTTCTTCTTAACAACATCTCCGGGTACACCTGCAAGCTCAAATAATCCACAAACTTCATCCACATATATTAGATGCTCATCAGGATGTTTTGTTCCATCTCGTAAAAAGGGATTAGCTAGCAGTTTTTCTATCATACCCGAAGGAATTTCAAAGCAGACATTTTCATTTTCAGTAGGTTCTGTAGGTTTAGGAGCAACTCTTTGCTCTACTGGTCGGGGTGAAGATACCCCGAACAAGCCCCTCAGAGGATTACTATCCATAGTAACAAGTGATAGTAAATTTCAGCACACTATATAAATTTTTCCTTACCAAATTCCACCTACCAAAGGCGCTTCACTCCCCAGCAACGGCGCCAGAAAAGAGTCTTGATGACTGTCGGTGTAAAAACCGGCGGATCTCGGGTAGGGGGTCCCAAACTGTGCGTCTAGGCCGGATGGTAACAGGAGGCAAGGGACACGAAGTTTTACCCAGGTTCGGGCCCTCTTGATGGAGGTAAAACCCTACGTCCTGCTTGATTAATATTGATGATATGGGTAGTACAAGAGTAGATCTACCACGAGATCGAAGAGGCTAAACCCTAGAAGCTAGCCTATGGTATGATTGTTGATGTGTATGTTGTCCTACGGACTAAAACCCTCCGGTTTATATAGACACCGGAGAGGGTTAGGGTTACACAAAGTCGGTTACAATGGTAGGAGATCTAAATATCCGTCTCGCCAAGCTTGCCTTCCACACCAAGGAAAGTCCCTTCCGGACACGGGACGAAGTCTTCTTGTACCTTCATAGTCCAGGAGTCCGGCTGAAGGTATAGTCCGGCCATCCGGACACCCCCTAATCCAGGACTCCCTCAGTAGCCCCTGAACCAGGCTTCAATGATGACGAGTCCGACGCGTAGATTGTCTTCGGCATTGCAAGGCGGGTTCCTCCTCCAAGTACTTCATAGAAGATTTTGAACACAAAGATAGTGTCCGGCTCTTCAAAATAAGTTTCCACATATTACCATAGAGAGAATAATATTTACACAAATCTAATCTGCTGACGTATTCTGTAGTGTGACATCGCACCACGGACAAGCCTTTATTCGAATCGTTTTATTGTCCCACCTCAGCGTGTCACGCGAGGCGGTTTCCTTGGAACGTCTCGTCGAAGCAGAGATCGTGTCCCCTTATTCCGGGATTCTCATCAATACGGGCGTGGGTAACCCAACCGCGCCATTGATTACGGCGCTTGGAGATAAGCGAGTTTTACCAGGCTGGTGGGGACACGTAGTTGCGTCCACCCATATAAGGGGATAAGGATCCACCTTTTCACCTACGCCTTCTTCCTCCTTTGCCTATCCATTTTCGCGCACTCGAGCTCCAGCGCCCAAGTCCGCACTCCCCACCTCAACCTTCTCCAGCCATGTCCGGAGCGGGAGGCAAGTGGATGGTCTCCTCCGTGACGGAGGGACACATAAAAAAACTGAGGAAGGCCGGATACTTGTCTAACGACATCGCGTACCGGCTTCCCGAAGAGGGGCAGCTCCTCCCCACCCCAAGGCCCCATGAGAGGGTAGTGTTCCTTCCCCACTTCCTGCGCGGACTGGGCTTTCCTATCCACCCATTCGTCCAGGGACTCATGTTCTACTACGGCCTGGATTTCCATGATCTGGCCCCGAACTTCATCCTCAACATCTCGGCGTTTATCGTCGTGTGCGAGGCTTTCCTCCACATCCGCCCCCATTTCGGCCTATGGCTCAAGACTTTCAATGTCAAGCCGAAGGTGGTGAGCGGCAACCAGGTGGAGTGCGGAGGTGCCATGGTGGGCAAGATGCCCAACGTCTTATGGCTCGAGGGCTCCTTTGTGGAGACCCTGAAGGGGTGGCAGTCGGGGTGGTTTTACATCACCGAGCCGCGCGACCCTGAGTGGGTCGCAGCCCCTGAGTTCTGGTCCGGACCCCCAACACGGCTCACGTCCTGGAAAGAGATGGGCCTGTCGTGGGGCAGCAAAGGAGAGGTGACTGGACTGCAAACATGCATCCAAACCCTGGTGGACAAGTAGCTCAAGCTTGTCAACGTAGTCCAGGTTATGCTCATCCGCCGGATCCTCCCGTGTCAACAACGGGCCTTCAATCTGTGGGAGTTCAACCTGGCACAGCACCGAACTCTGAGCAGGCTCTTCGACATGATGTACGAAGATGCCTGGAAGGTGCTTTTCAAGGGCGCCGAGGTTCCCGCATCCACTACCGAGGACCGCGGATTCAGCGCGCAGCGTCACGCTAGCACGGTAAGTCGTTTGTACCTTTTACAGGGTATTAGTTTTTCATAGTTTAACTCTATGCGGGATCTAAGCTCCCTTACCTTTGACAGGATTGGCAGGCGAAGTCCGGACAGATCGACTGCTGGCTCCTTTGCCCGAAGACCCAGCCGATGCCCGCTTGGCGAAGCTGCTGGTTCCGGCACCCTATGTGGTGCCGGAGAAGAAGGCCACGAAGAAGGCCACGGGGACTCGAAAAAGTGCCCGGCGCAAGGACGTGTCGGGTTCATCATCCGACGGCTCCAAGGCGCATTCCTCCCGTGAAGACGAGGAGGAGGAAGAAGAGACCTCTCCCCCTCCAGCGGGGGGAGAGAAGAAAAGGAAGGCCGCCCTCACTGGGGAGGCCGAAGGATCCAAGAAGGGGAAAACCCTTCCTCCAGACTACTCCACCGATGCCGACGACGGCGGAGAGGAGTGGCCGCTCAGGGCCAAGCCCCTGGCGAAATCGTAAGTATCCGGATACCAGAGTAATTCATAGTATTCCTTTATTGCACAGCTTTCCCTTATGTCGAATATGATTATGCAGCCCACCCAAAGACCGGATCGACGCGTCATCGAGCGGTTTACTGGACTCGCCAGATGTGAATTCTCTTCCAATGGCTACCTCCCCCCCGCCCTACAGACGACGCCAAAGTGTTGTCCCAACAGGTTCCAAGCCAGGAGGAGGTGGTCCTGGAGGCGCCGCAAGGTGACCTCTCGGACTCCAGGACTAAAGGGGATAAAACCCCCCAGGGCTCCAAGTCTGGCTCTAGGCCGGACACCGCTCCCAAACCTTCAAAGGTTCCAGAGATCGGCGGGCGACCTCCTTCCAAGAGGAGCAAGCCCACCGTGCCGGTGACCCCCGTCCAACCGAAGGCGCCGAAAAATCTGTTGGAGGTGCTCAAAGGCGCCTCCATCGACGAGGAGCACCGCGCCATTATGAGTGCGGTGGTCCAGAAGGTTCAGTCTGCCAAGAGTGGACTGACTGAAGCTTGTGCTAGCCTTTTAACAGGCTTTGAGGTAAGTAACGAATGTGTAAATAATATTACCGCATAGACAGTAGCCCCTGATGCCCTGTTTGGCGTTCGGGAAGAAAAGCCGAATAGAGGATCAAATAAAATTCACGGGAGTCTAACAAAAAGGAGTCAATATGCGTGTGCAGGCTTCTCTGTTGGCGTCCGCCGCACTGACTGCGGAAGTGGACACACTAAAGCAGAACCTCGAGCAGTCCGAGCAAGAGCTCGGGCGTGCCAAGAAGCAGCTCGAGGACAAGGAAGGTAAGAAATACCTTGTTTAAATATATATAAAAAAGGTGCAATTACAAAAAATGACAGGATTATCATGGCTATTGTAGGGGCCACGTCTGAGGTGGCGACCCTTAAGCAAGCGCTGCTCGAGGCCGAGAAGAGGGCGGCCACGGAGCGCACCGAGCGGGAGAATTATGAGGCCCAGGTTGGCAAGGTGCGGCAAGAGCTCCAGGCTCTCATGAAAAAACATGAGAGTTTGGAGCTTGACTCAAAGACGCGAGCGTCCGAGCTCGCGGTGGCTATTAAAAATGCCAGGTGTGCCAAGGCCGAATCCCAGAAGACCCTCCAGGAGTTGGATGCGGTGAAAAAGATAGCGGCGGGTAAGGCATTCTTTATGCAAAGCAAACATATAAACGTGAGTTACTTGTTACTTACCCGAATCCGGAGCTCTCCAGGAGCGTTTGCAGATCTTCCCCGTAGCGTGTCCGATGCCATCGCATTCTATCGAGCCGAGGAGGGAAGCTCGATAGAGAAGGTTTTCTGGTCTTAGTATGTTGAGGCCGGACACCCCGTGCCCCTGAGCGACCAGCTGAAGCAACTGGTCGAGCTCCACAAGGCGGCTGAACAGGCCATGAAGGGCCTCATAGTTCGGCTGTGGCCTGGAGAGGCTCTTCCTGGGAGCTATTTCGGGCTGGTGCGGCGGCAGGTGGGGGCTTGTCCAAGGCTCGAAGTCATCAAGCGCTCTGTCTGCATTGAAGGTGCCCGTAGGGCCTTGCCCGTGCTAAGGTGCACTGGGGAAAGAGCATCGCAAGCCCGAGAATTATTATAAGGATTTTCTGAAGGGTGCCTGCCTTATGGCGGATGAATGTTCTAGGGATGTAATTTTTGAGTAAAACTCGCTCGTTTTGTCCTGTGCGCTGAAAACTTGTTCATATGCGCTAAGCAATGCTGCTGGAATTTAAAATATTACCTTCTGTGCGGCTGTTTATCAATTCTGAGAGATGGCGAGTCGTCGGCTTCTGCCCCCGTGCCGCTAGTGCTGGAGTGTTTGGGGATAAACCTGAGCGCTCTTTTTCCCATGTTTGGGTCCTTCGAGGGAGCCGCTCAGCACAACGAACAAGGCAATAAGACTATAATGCGTGAACACTCTCACTTAGCCATAGAATTCTATAATTTTAAATTTCGGCAAAGCCCCTGTGAGGGAGTCCTGGATTAGGGGGTGTTCGGGTAGCCGGACTATACCTTCAGCCGGACTCCTGGACTATGAAGATACAAGATTGAAGACTTCGTCCCGTGTCCGGATGGGACTTTCCTTGGCGTGGAAGGCAAGCTTTGGCGATGCGGATATTCAAGATCTCCTACCATTGTAACCGACTTTATGTAACCCTAACCCTACCCGGTGTCTATATAAACCGGAGGGTTGTAGTCCGTAGGCAATCAACCCCATATACAACAATCATACCATAGGCTAGCTTCTAGGGTTTAGCCTCCGTGATCTCGTGGTAGATCTACTCTTGTACTACCCATATCATCAATATTAATCAAGCAGGACGTAGGGTTTTACCTCCATCAAGAGGGCCCGAACCTGGGTAAAACATCGTGTTCCCTGCCTCCTGTTACCATCCGGCCTTGACGCACAGTTCGGGACCCCCTACCCGAGATCTGTCGGTTTTGACACCGACATTGGTGCTTTCATTGAGAGTTCCTCTGTGTCGTCGCCTTTAGGCCCGGTGGCTGCTTTGATCATCAACAACGATGCAGTCCAGGGTGAGACTTTTCTCCCCGGACAGATCTTCGTCTTCGGCGGCTTCGCACTGCGGGTCAATTCGCTTGGCCACCTTGAGCAGATCGAAAGCTACGCCCCTGGCCATCAGGTCAGGTTTGGAAGCCTAAACTACACGGCTGACATCCGCGGGGACTTGATCTTTGACGGATTCGAGCCACAGCCTGGCGCGGCGCACTGTCTCGATGGGCATGATATAGCTCTGCCGCCGAGCAGGTCCTTGGAGGCTGCACATGCATCGGTTCCGACCATTGATTCAGAGCCTACTGCGCCGATCGAGGATCAGTGGTTGGACGCTGCCTCAGGGGCTGCGATCTCAGAGGCGATCGAGCCGAACTCCAGCCCCGCACTCCGCATGGCCCATGACTCTGAGGAGCCGGATTCCTCTCCGAACTCCGAGCCCCCCGTGCCCCTGCCAATCGAATCCGATTAGGCGCCGATAATGGAGTTCACTGCCGCAGACATCTTTCAGCACTCGCCTTGTGGCGATATCCTGAACTCTCTCAAGTCTCTCTCCTTATCAGGAGAGCCCTGACCGAACTACGGTCAGCGAAGGTGGGATACAGACGATGAAGAAATTCAAATCCCACCCACCACCCACTTGGTAGCCATTGTCGACAATTTAAACGACGTGCTCAACTTCGACTCCGGAGACATCGACAGCATGGATGACGATGCAGGAGATACCGACGAACCAACGCCCATAGGGCATTGGACAGCCACCTCATCTCACGATGTATACATGGTGGATACCCCTAAAGGAAGCGACAACGAGGAAAAAGGGGATGGGACGGGAGATCGACCCCCCGAAAAGCAATCAAAGCATCGGCGTAAACGCCGACCCAAGCCCCGCCTCGACAAAAATCCAGCCATAGAGCAGGACGAGCCAGTAGACGACGAGCAGGCCTTAGAGCAACCGTCCGAACAAGGAAACACGGATAGAGAAACCGAACATCCCTCCTCTGGCGAAAACGGCATTCCAGACGACCTCACGCCGAATAAACTTATGGAGCAGAAGAATCTCCACGAGAGGCTCGTTGCAACTGCACGCAGCCTAAAGAAGCAGAAGCGGAAGCTAAAAATAGCGAAAGACGCACTCCGGATTAGATGGAGCAAAGTAATCAATACCACAGATAAGTACGGCGACAGTCGCCGCACTAAAAGCTATCCGAAAAGAAAGCTACTGCCTGAATTCGATGAAGAGGCCCTAGAGCCCTCGCATTCAAAAAAATGAAAAAGCCACATGGTCGGATAGACGACCCCATAAAGCGGCAAGCGGCGCCGCACCTAAATCGGCATGCGACCCACTTAAGGATTCGCATCATGGCCCAGTTAGGTCCATCTATGTGCCAAGAAAGCAAGCTCTCGTAAGCAATGCTACCAAGCCATCATCAGAATCCGGCACACCCAAATACAGGGGCGCCGCACACCCCCTATGTTTCACTGATGAGGTCCTGAACTATGAATTCCCAGAAGGATTCAAACCCGTAAACATAGAGGCATATGATGGAACAACAGACCCTGGAGTCTAGATTGAGGATTATATCCTCCACATACACATGGCTAGAGGAGATGACCTCCACGCCATAAAATATCTACCCCTTAAGCTTAAAGGGCCAGCCCGGCATTGGCTTAAAAGACTTCCCGAGAACACAATTGGAAGCTGGGAAGAGCTCGAGGATGCTTTCCGAGCAAACTTTCAAGGGACCTATGTCCGCCCTCCGGATGCAGACGATCTTAGTCACATAACTCAACAACCCGGAGAATCAGCTTGGCAGTTCTGGAATAGATTCTTGTAACACCCCGGATGTAACTTTCTCAATTTGTACTCCAACTCTTGCCGTTTTCGGCGTTAAGTTATTTATTTCCTCGGGTTCGGGTCTTTGTCTCCATGTGTTGTTGTCGTTGTCATGCATCTCATATCATGTCATCATGTGCATTGCATTTGCATACGTGTCCGTCTCTTGCATTCGAGCATTTTCTCCGTTGTCCGTTTTGCATTCCGGCGCTTCGTTCTCCTCCGGTGGTCATTTCTAGCTTTCTTTCGTGTGTGGGGATTAAACATTTCCGGATTGGACCGAAACTTGCCAAGCGGCCTTGGTTTACTATCGGTAGACCGCCTGTCAAGTTTCGTATCATTTGGACTTCGTTTGATACTCCAACGGTTAACCGAGGGACCGAAAAGGCCTCATGTGTGTTGCAGCCAAACACCCCTCCAATTTGGCCCAAAACCCACCTAAGCCCTCTCCATCATCTAGAGCGTTCGATCACGATTGCATGGCCGAAAACCGCACCTCATTTGGACTCTCCTAGCTCCCCCTATTCCTATATTTAGCCCCTCCTTCGAAATCCCGGATTCCCCTTGTCTCAAACCCTAAAAAAAAGATCCCCTCACCGCCGGACGTGTCCGAATTGGGCCGAACACGTCCGCCCGCCGCCGCCGCCACGTGTCCCCGCGGGACCACTTCGCTGCCTCCCACCGCTGGCCCGGGAGGGCCGAGCCGGGCCCCCGAGGCCCATGCGCGCCCCACCGCCTGCCTCCTCGCTTCGCCGCCTCGCGCCGCGCCCCGCCGCCCGCCGCCACCGCGCCGGCCGCCGCGCGCCACCGCGGGCCCCCGCCGCCGCGCAAGCCGCCGCGCACGCCGCCCCCACCGGCGCCTCCCTCCTCCGGCCAGATCCGGTCGGGCCGGACCGGATCCGCCTCTCCCTCGCCTCCCCGCCGCTTCTTCGCTCGCCGGAGCCACCAAGGCTCGCCGGAATCGCCTCGTTTTGCATGCCGGGTCAAACCCTAGATCCGGAGGTTGTTTTTCTTCTAAGTCCTCGAAATCCCAGATCCAAGTGCCCATGTTCATAGCATCGTATCTTTGCATCCGTAACTCCGATTTGGGCATATAGCATATCAAAATGTTCATCTCAGAGAGTATATCATTTCATTCCATTGCATCATTTTCATTTGAGTTCATCTTGATGCCCGAAATGCTGTTAGAAGAGGGCTACTTGAGATAATTGTGAGATCTGCTACTCTATTTAGCCTTTTGTCATTTTTGCCATGATTAATGTGTGCATGATATGCCCATGAGCTCTACATATGTTTTGTTAAGGGTTTTGTCATCTTTCCAGAGGTGCAACCCATGTATTTTTGTGATGTGTGTGGTGACTATCACGAGCTTGCAAAGTGGTGCACTTGGTAATTCTGTTTTCAGGGACTTAGCATTTCCACTAAGTCCTTGACCTGTTTATCTCATATGGCCATATGTTCATGTTGTTTCCTAGTGATCCGTGCCTCTTTTGAGAATGATCAGTAAGGATGTTTTGTTAATCTTGTAGTGCTCTATCCATCCATGTCTTTGTTTGCAATTATGGAGCACCCTAGCTTGAGTCAATCGAGCTCTACTTTTGCTACTTTGTGAATCTGGGCAGATTGTCAACTTGTTTGCAATTTTGCCGATGATGTTGTAGTTGATCCGTGCATGCTATGTTATTGTTCTTGCCATGTCTAGCTTGAATTTTGTGTATTCTTGATGGGTGTATGCATAGATTATCATGAATTGGACCGTAGTGAGTGCATCGAGCTCGTAAACATGCCTACTTGAGTTATGTTTCAGCATGTGCCAGTTTTCACTAAGTCTGAAAACTGATTATGTTTTTTGCCATGTTCACATGCTTGCAATTGTATTTTCTGATCCCTTTTGGCTCAAGGTCACTAAGGGACTTTTGTTAAGCT
Source organism: Triticum urartu (assembly GCF_003073215.2). Lineage (NCBI taxonomy): Eukaryota > Viridiplantae > Streptophyta > Magnoliopsida > Poales > Poaceae > Triticum > Triticum urartu. The sequence goes on along the minus strand of NC_053028.1, from coordinate 239,865,665 downwards.
CTTTGAGTAGCTCCATGCCATACTTTACTTTGCCATGTTCAGGTCCTGTAGCATGTAGTTTTGTTGCTCCGAAGAGAGCTACCTGATCTGAAATTCCAGACAAGTGTTAATTTCACTAAGTCTGAGATCTGTTTGCCATATGCATTTTTGCCATGCTTGTTTGAACCTGTTAATGGATGAATTGGCCGTAGCTCAGTGCTAGACTTTTGTTAAGAATCTTGAATGCATCCCTTTCATGATCAGTAAGGTTGTTTTGTTGTCATGTTTGGGTGCTGTAGCATGTTAATTTCGTTGCATTTAGATGGCTACTTGCTGTAAATCGCAGACCGGTGTCATATTTGTATTGCTTGTCATTTCCAAACCGTAACTCCGATTCCGGTGTTCTTTATATCGTTTTCAAGCGATTTTATCTCATCTTTACAGCGGCACACTTGGATTCCCAAGTTGAGGCCAGGTTCATGCATTCCTTGTCATATCTTGCATTTGCATCCCGCATCGCATCCCGCATAGCATACCATCTTTGCATCATCTTGTTTGATCCTTGCACGTGGTTGATTGTGTCCTTGTTGCTTGTTTGTCTTGTTTGGGTAGAGCCGGGAGACGAGTTCGCTAACGAGGAGCCCGTTGAGTTTGCTTTCGAGGATCCAGTCAACTCTGACAACTGTGCAGGCAAGATGATCATACCCTCGAAATCACTACTATCTTTGCTATGCTAGATTGCTCGCTCTTTTGCTATGCCAATGCTACGATGCCTACCAATTGCTTTCAAGCCTCCCAAATTGCCATGTCAAACCTCTAACCCACCTTGTCCTAGCAAACCGTTGATTGGCTATGTTACCGCTTTGCTCATCCCCTCTTATAGCGTTGCTAGTTGCAGGTGAAGATTGCAGGCTGTTCCTTGTTGGAACATTTATTTATTTGTTGGGATATCATTATATTATCTTGTTATCTTAATGCATCTATATACTTGGTTAAGGGTGGAAGGCTCGGCCTCTCGCCTAGTGTTTTGTTCCACTCTTGCCGCCCTAGTTTCCGTCATATCGGTGTTATGTTCCCGGATTTTGCATTCCTTACGCGGTTGGGTTATAATGGGAACCCCTTGATAGTTCGCCTTGATTAAAGCTTTTCCAGCAATGCCCAACCTTGGTTTTACCATTTGCCACCTAGCCTCTTTTTCCCTTGGGTTTCCGGAGCCCGAGGGTCATCTTATTTTAACCCCCCCCCCTTGGCCAGTGCTCCTCTGAGTGTTGGTCCGACCGAGTAGACTGCGGGGCCACCTCGGGGCAACTTGAGGGTTGGTTTTACTCGTAGGATGTCTCATCTGAGTGTGCCCTGAGAACGAGTTATGTGCAGCTCCTATCGGGATTTTTCGGCACATTCGGGCGGTGTTTCTGGTCTTGTTTTAACCTGTCGAAGTGTCTTGAAGAACCGAGATACCGAGTCTGATCGGAACGTCTTGGGAGGAGGTCTATTCCTTCGTTGACCATGAGAGCTTGTCATGGGCTAAGTTGGGACTCCCATGCAAGGATTTGAACTTTGAAAAGCCGTGCCCGCGGTTATGGGCAGATGGGAATTTGTTAATGTCCGGTTGTAGATAACTTGAACCTTAACTTAATTAAAACGAATCAACTGAGTGTGTTACCGTGATGGCCTCTTCTCGGCGAAGTCTGGGAAGTGGACACGGTGTTGGAGTAATGTTTGCGCAGGTTGTTCTCTAGTTTCTCGCTCGCGCTTTGCCTCCTCTTCTCGCTCTCTTTTGCGAATAAGTTAGCCACCATATTTGCTAGTCGTTTGCCGCAGCTCCATATATTTTACCTTGCCTTACCTATAAGCTTAAATAGTCTTGATCGCGAGGGTGCGAGATTGCTAAGTCCCTGTGGCTCACAGATTACTATTACACCAGATGCAGGGCCTGATGATTCCGCTCCAAGAGATGCGCCTGAGCTCAACTGGGAGTTCGACGAGGACTCTCAACGTTACTATGTTTCCTTTCCTGATGATCAGTAGTGGTGCCCAGTTGGGGGTGATCGGGACCGTGTCGCATGTTGGGTTCTCTTTTATTTTGGCGCCGTAGTCGGGCCATGAGTGTTTGGATGATGTAATGTTATTTATGTACTTGATTGACGTGGCGAGTGTAAGCCAACTATGTTATCTCCCCTTTTATTATCTATATTACATGGGTTGTTGTGAAGATTGCCTAACTTGCGACATATGCCTTCAATGCGATTATGCCTCTAAGTCGTGCCTCGACACATGGGAGATATAGTCGCATCGAGGGTGTTACAATTACTCACTAAAAAGAATCAGATAGTCAACTGTCCGGACGCCGAAGCCTTAGCAGCTTTCAGGCATAACGTCCGAGACGAATGGCTCACCAGACACCTAGGCCAAGAAAAGCCAAGAACAATGGCCGCACTAACAAGCCTCATGACCCGCTTTTGTGCAGGAGAGGAAAGCCGGTTGGCAAGGTGCAGCCCCAGCGACCCAAGTACATCCGAAACTAGGGATGGAAACGGAAAACCGCGACGCAACAAGGACCGTCGCTGGACTAAGGACAAAAATCCAAAGAGCACGGCAGTCAATGCCGGATTCAAAGGCTCACGACGAATCAGGAAAAATCGCCCCCCCAGGATAACAGGGACGATCCATCCAACCTAAATAAAATCCTGGACAGGATATGTTAGATACACAGTACTCCCGGGAAGCCTACTAACCATACCCACAGAGACTGTTGGGTTTTCAAACAATCCGACAGACTCAATGCCAAACACAAGGGGCTCGACACACCAAGCGAAGACGAGGACGAACCCCAAAAGTAGAGCACCAGGAAACAAAAGAACTTCCCCCAAGAGGTAAAAACAGTGAACTCACTTCACATAACAAAACGTGCGGCGCCCGTAAGGGTATGCACCACACGGCCCACCCCCAAAGGGTCCTGCAACTGGTTGTCAAAACCGATCATCTTCGATCAACCAGATTATTCTAGGAATATCAAGAATGTAGGCTGGGCTGCCTTGATACTCGATCCAATAATTGGCGGACTCCAGTTCTCAAATGTCCTTATGGACGGCGGCAGTGGACTAAACCTGATATATCAGGATACAATCTAGCACATGGGGATAAACCCAGCAAAAATCCACCGCAGCAAAACCTCCTTTCAAGGGGTAATACCTGGTCCGGACACCCATTGTATGGGTTTTCTCCGGCTCACAGTCACATTCGGCTCTGCCAATAACCTCCGCCGCGAAAAGCTGACCTTCCATATCGTCCTGTTCTGAAGTCGCTATCAAGCACTACTGGGACGCGAAGCTTTCGCTCGCTTTAACGCAATACCGCATTATGCATCTCTTACGCTTAAGATGCCCGGTCCACGAGGCATCATCTCTTTGAAGGGGAAGCACTAAAGTGCGCCTCCCCAAGCGGAGGACTGTGCGGCCGCTTTGACAGCCCCACAGCAAAATGGCCTCACCGGCCAAAAAAAACTTCGAAATAGGTCATTCAAGACCACGAACGCGGATAGACGAGTTCAGTGCAGAATCATCATTGATGCAGGCCTAGAAGCCATATACCCCCGCACTAGGGGCTCCACGCATATACAATAAGAGACAATAAAGCTCAACCTTATATACCTTACTTTATACTTTACTTATTTTAATCTTTTTCGGCACGACCCGTTTTCAACTCAGTTCCTCTCTTTTACAGATGAACGTCGTGCGGCGCCCGTCTAGGATACGGCACAATGGAGACACAGGCACAGACGTGCAGTAGGGACCCGTCCTAAAGGATTCTTTTTAGATTAAGACCCTGCGTAAACCTTTTTTACTGTCTCTTGTTGCTACACATCCCCTGGTTTTTTCTTTCTGATATAACCAAGGAGGAGGCTGGCGTCTTGGCATGTGGCCATGCCAGAACTTTTGCACGTACCTGGACACTAGGGGCTTTTTTAATAATAAAGAGTGTTGTTTCGCCCGCACTCATAAAGACCGAACACCTTAGGGAGTGTTCGGCGTCGCGAGTTTTGGCATTATATGCATCAGCTCCGAATCATGTCTTTGGTCAAATGTTGGGTTGCCCAGCTCCTGAGTTCGGCTACCTTACGTTCCGCTCTATAAGGTAGCACCAGGAGAACTGCTGTGATTGTGCCCCCGGTTCGGCCGGGCGAGCACCTCAGTAGAGAAAGCCGAAAACTGACTGTCATGATGTAGCGTGAGACTGGTCAGCCACTCGATGACCTATCGGAATCTTTCGGATTCCTCCGTTTTAACGAAGGGCCGCTTCCCGGTCAGGAACATACGCGCCCCGAATTCGGACGAGCGCAGTTGCCACCAAGGAGCTACCTAAAGAGTCTCATTGTCAAACTCCTACGGCTAAGTGAAAGTGTTAAAGCATTATAGTCTGGTTGCCTGGCCCGCTGCGCTATCACCTCCTTTTTAGGACCAAGACGTTGGGTTAAGTGTGAAAATGCGTCTTCTGCGAGCACCCCCGCACTATGTGCGTGGGGGCTGAAGCCAACGACTGCCATCTTTTAGATTCTATATATAAATATATATATATATATATATATATATCTTAAAACGGCCGCACATGAGGGGTTCCCAGTACTTGGAGGCACAAGTATAAAAAAGGCCACTACAGTTTATCAAAATATTACTTTTCAATTACATATGCTATCATAACATAGCATCTTTCGAGCACTGCGTCTCTATTACACGAGCGCCTTCAAGGACTTCCTGAAAATAGTGCTCGAAAGGTACTCGGCTTTTGTCCGAATCTCGGGACACAACAACGGTGGTCTCCATCTCTGCCCAGTATGTCTTGACACGGGCAAGAGCCATCCTTGCGCCCTCTATGCATGCTGACCACTTCATTGCATTAATACGCGGCACCGTGTCAAGGAATTGCTGCACCAAGATGAAATAACTCTTCGGCTCCGATCTCCCTGGCCACAGATGATCCATGACGTACTTCATGGCGAGTCCGGACAACCTATTCAGTTCGGCCCATTGAGCCAAACGATCATCCACTGCCAGTGGACGCTCTGGATTGTGAAACTGCGACCAGAAAAGCTTTTCCACTTCGCGATCTTTCTGATCTCGAAAGTGTTCGGTCGCATCAGCGACACTCGCTGCCAAGTCTAGATAGGTGTCCTCCACACTCCACATCTGGTCCAACAGAGCAAACTTCGGATCACAAAACTTCCTCCGCAGCATAAAGGGCTTTCCAGCCGCAATCTGTTCAGCCTGACGCAGCTCCTCCTTCGCACCTCTCATCACAGAGCGAGCGTCCTTGGCATCGGCAACGGCCTTCTCTAAGTCCTTCTGTCTCGCCCGATCTTCCTTCTCAAGAAGTTTGCAACGGTCTGCAGCGCTCTCTAACTTATCGGCCATCTCGGCTATCTCTTCTTTGCTTCGGCAGTGAGCAGCCTGTTCGGCTCTCAGCCCTTCAAGGACCTTCTCGGTAGCCGCATCACATTTTCTGGCTTGCTCCTTAGCTCGGGCAAGTTCTGCCCTAAGATTCTCCATGGCGGACGTACCATCTGCGTCAAGCACACACATTGTAAGACACTGGCATGAAGCTCCTCTTACCTGATGCCGCCCGAAGAATTACATACCTTGAGCCTCATCAAGCCGCTTGTTGACAAGCGCGATGTCGGCATCTGCCACGTCCAGTTGCCGCTTTAGTTCAGCCACATCATCAGTTCGGCTTGATTCCGGACACCTCGCCACCTACATTCAAAGGCGACATCTTAGACCTGGGATTATGATCCTCTGTGTGCCGTCATTTCTTGACAACGCGCAGAGTCTCAGGGGCTACTATCTACACAGGGCGCATCTTACTTATGCGCAACTGACAAAAGTGTACATTATCTAACGTACCTCAAAACCCGTCAGTAAACTTTTGACGGCCTCATGCAATCTGCTTTCTACGGATGAAATCCTTTCAATCACCGTGCCCATCAATGCACGGTGCTCCTCTGAGATAGAAGCTCGCCCCAGCAGAATCTTTAGCTCCTCCGGCCGAGCACCAGACGGTGCCGGACTTGTCCTATGGCCTCTTTCGAAGGCCGGACGCGGAGAACCTCGGGGGGCCACACAGCCACCTTCCGCCCCTGCCGGATTTGGAGAAACCCTCCGCGACGACACCTCAGGTTCGCCCGCCTCGCTAGGAGGTATGGCAGGGGGGGGCGTCCCGCTCTCCATCATCTCCGGAAGAAGATCCCCTGAAGACGAGCTCTGCTGAGAAGGGCTAAGGTCCAAGCTACAAGGTAAAATTTTGGTTAATCTTCTCAGATATAAATCAAGGATTTCTCTCATCCCTCAAAGGGAAAACCTCTCTCTACTTACGGCTCGCTGGAGGGCTGATCCCCTTGAGGGCGTAGTCCGGCCGAGGAACTCCCCGGCGTTGGACCCTCTGACGAGGATTTTCTCCCCCATTTTGAGGCCATGGTTTCCAGGTTGTCAGAGGCGGCTCTCTTCTTCCCCTTAGGAGAGGAATTGTCGGTTCCTCCCTTCGGAGCAGCCTCCTTCAAGGAGGCCATAGCTTCCTTGTCCTCCCCCTCCAAAGGCATTATCTCCAGCATCCTGACCAGCATGGGATCCGACCTGGTTTCAGGAAGGGGAGCCGGACACCTGATCAGCTTTGCCTTCGCTATCCACTCCTGTTTAAAAGGACGGCCCTTTTAGGGGCAAGTTTATGACAATTATACAGATAGAAGGTCCGGGCACAGGGTTGCTTACTTGAGTATCCGGACGATTGCAGCTTAGGCCTGCGTCCTCGGTTAAATCCGGACACATCTCTTGTGATCCGAAGAACATTCTATACATCTCCGCGGGCGTTGCACCCATAAAATTCTGGAGAGCTAGCGGTCCCTCTGGATTAAACTCCCATAGGCGAAGGGGGCGACGTTTGCCGGGCAATATTCGGCGAATCAGCATGACCTGCGTCACCTTGACCAAACTGAGGTCTCCTTCCAAGAGATCCTTAATTCGGCCCTATAACAGGGGCACGTCTTTGGGCAAACCCCAATCTAAACCTTTGTTGACCCATGATGCTAGCCGTGATGGGGGACCCGAGCGAAAGGCAGGAGGCGCCGCCCACTTGGCGCTCCTGGGAGCGGTGATATAGAACCATTCTCGTTGCCACAAGCCGAGCTCCTCTTGAAAGGAGCCTTCGGGCCATGGAGCATCAGCATTCTTACTTATGATAGCGCCTCCGCACTCTGCGTGCCGTCCCTCGATCATCTTCGGCTCCAATACAAAAGTCTAGAGCCATAATCCGAAGTGAGGAGTAACACGAAGGAACGCTTCGCACACAACGATGAATGAGGAAATGTGGAGGATGGACTCCGGAGCTAGATCATGAAATTCCAGCCTGTAATAAAACAGCAGCCCCCTCATGAAGGGATCCATCGGGAAGCCTAACCCCCTAAGGAAGTGAGACATGAACACTATGCTCTCACCGGGCTGGGGACTGGGAATAGCCTGCTTTTGAGCTGGCAACCTATGCGGAATTTCGACGGTCAAGAACTTAGCCTCTCTCAACTTTAGCATCCATCGGCCTTGAAGGTCAGAACCGGACATTGTCGAAGGTCCGAAGCACCTGGAATCTAGGGCCTAGGGTGTTGGAACTCGAGGCGACGGGCGAACTCGTTTGAGATTGGAAAAAAGAGTAAGGCCCTGGTCTCTTTATAAGAGGTTGAATACCAGGAGCCCTCCCCGTAACCGTTTGGGACTCGCCTTTAATCGAGAAAACATGCTAACAGGCACGATTGGATTACCCACGTCCGTATTGATTAGAATCCCGTAAAAGGGGGGCACACGATCTCTGCTTCAACAAGACGTGCCAAGGAAACCGCCTCGCAAAACATGCTGAGGTGGAAAAGTAAAAACGATTCGAGTAAAGAACTTGGCCGTAGTGTGATGACGCACTGCGGAATACGTCAGCAGATTTGATTTGTGTTAATATTATTCTCTCTATGGCAATATGTGGAAACTTATTTTGCAGAACCGGACACTACTCTTGGTGTTTACAATCTTCTATGAAGCACTTGGAGGAGGAACCCGCCTTGCAATGCCGAAGACAATTTGCGCGCCGGACTCGTCGTCATTGAAGCCTGGTTCAGGGGCTACTGAGGGAGTCCTGGATTAGGGGGTGTTCGGGTAGCCGGACTATACCTTCAGCCGGACTCCTGGACTATGAAGATACAAGATTGAAGACTTCGTCCCGTGTCCGGATGGGACTTCCCTTAGCGTGGAAGGCAAGCTTGGTGATGCGGATATTCAAGATCTCCTACCATTGTAACCGACTTTATGTAACCCTAACCCTACCCGGTGTCTATATAAACCGGAGGGTTGTAGTCCGTAGGCAATCAACCCCATATACAACAATCATACCATAGGCTAGCTTCTAGGGTTTAGCCTCCTTGATCTCGTGGTAGATCTACTCTTGTACTACCCATATCATCAATATTAATCAAGCAGGACGTAGGGTTTTACCTCCATCAAGAGGGCCCGAACCTGGGTAAAACATCGTGTTCCCTGCCTCCTGTTACCATCCGGCCTTGACGCACAGTTCGGGACCCCCTACCCGAGATCCGCCGGTTTTGACACCGACACCCTGGTATTCGAAAAACCGAGTTTGGGGCGCTATCCACGCCTTGGCTGGACAGAGCCGACTCCTTGCTCTAAGCGGCATAAGTCTTTAGGGACTCGAAAAACCTCTCGAACAGCGACTAGCTCTCGCTTCATCATGACAGTCAGTTTTAGCTTTCTCTACTGAGGTGCTCGACCTAGCTCAACTGGGGCACAATTGCAGTAGTTCTCCTAGTGCTACCTTAGCCGACATAGCGGAACGTAAGGCACCAAAACATAGGAGCCGGGCAAACCCAAAAGACATGATTCGGAGCCGATGCATATAATGCTATAAGTTCGGGGTGCCACACTTGTTAAAGTGTTCGGACTTCTCACACCATATTGAGGGGTACTAAAGCCCCTGGCGTATTTTGGCCGTACCAATGTGTACGGGTGCAACATGTCGTTAAGGAACATATATTTTTAAAAAAAAGAGTAATGCAAAAATAGACAAAAGCTATGCATTGTTTATTAAAAAGGGATGCGATCAAAGCAGAACGATACAAATAATGTGATAAGCAAAAGGTTGGACTATTTAGCATGTCCGTTCCAGGGGCAGGCTGCAGAATGGATGTGAAACAGGTATACTGCTCGTGATAGATACCACCTGGGAGTCCCGTAATGCTGCATGGCTTGTCTGCTTCCTTGGTTCTTGCATCATTTGTGCGGCAATTGAACTGCTGAACAGGCCTTCCGAAGAATGGAGTCCTGAAAGTAAGAGAAAATTAAAAAATTGGCAGCCCCTGGTGCGGTTTAAGCCGTGTTTTGGGCGTGCCGTGATGGTGCCCCTCCCCCTGTACCCATGGTATTTCTAGAGCGTATTTATGTACGCGAAGCACGGGCATCGCATTTTTGCGAGGGCTGGGGTTAGGCCCGCATTGCTACAACTGCTCGGAACGTGCCAGGCGGTCTTGTTGTAGGTTACTCCGGGCGCGCTTGACGGTGTCCGGACGTTTAATGGCCGGACTGGAGAACTGCATGGAGAGGCTGCTTTGTACTTCCGCTGCAAGGGCCGCCGTGTGCTCCTCCGTTTGGAGGAAGCGTTCGGTGTTTCCATTGACCATAATTACTCCTCAAGGGCCTGGCATCTTGAGATTAAGGTATGCGTAGTGAGGTACCGCGTTGAACCTGGCGAATGCGGTTCGCCCGAGCAGTGCGTGATAGCCACTTCAGAATGGGACTATGTCGAAGATTAACTCCTCGCTTCGGAAATTATCCGGAGATCCGAAGACCACTTCAAGTGTGACTGAGCCTGTACAGTTGGCCTCTACACCTGGTATTACGCCTTTAAAGGTCGTTTTGGTGGGCTTAATCCTCGAGGGATCTATGCCCATTTTCCGCACTGTATCCTGGTAAAGCAGGTTCAGGCTGCTGCCGCCGTCCATAAGGACTCCGGTGAGATGAAATCCGTCAATAATTGGGTCTAGAACCAATGCGGCGAATCCGCCATGACGGGTACTAGTGGGATGGTCCCTTCGATCAAAGGTGATCGGGTAGGAGGACCATGGGTTGAACTTCGGGGCGACTGGCTCTACAGCGTATACGTCCCTTAACGCGCGCTTTCGCTCCCTCTTGGGGATGTGGGTTGCGTATATCATGTTCACCGTCCACACTTGTGGGGGAAAACCCTTCTGTCCACTGTTGTTCGGCGGCCAGGGCTCTTCGTCGTCATCGCTATGCAACCCCTTGTCTTTATTTTCGGCATTTAACTTGCCTGCCTGCTTGAACACCCAACAACCCCTGTTGGTGTGATTGGCCGGCTTTTCGGGGGTGCCATGTATCTGGCACAAGCGGTCAAGTATTCGATCCAAACTGGACGGGCCCCTAGGATTTCTTTTGAATGGCTGTTTCCGCTGACCGGATTTATAGCCTCTGAATCCGGCATTAACTGCCGTATCCTCAGCATTGTCGCCGTTAATGCGACGCTTCTACTTGTTGCGACGCGACCTACCACTACTGTCCCTGGTATCCGAATTACCAGGGTTCTTGGTCATATTGTTGCTACGAGCAAGCCAGCTGTCTTCTCCCGTGCAAAAGCGGGTCATGAGTGTCGTGAGTGCTTCCATAGATTTCGGCTTTTCCTGTCCAAGGTGCCGGGCAAGCCACTCGTCACGGATATTGTGCTTGAAGGCTGCTAGGGCCTCTGCGTCCGGACAGTCGACTATTTGATTTTTCTTTGTTAGGAACCGTGTCCAAAATTGCCTGGCCGATTCCTCTGGCTGCTGAATTACGTGGCTTAGGTCATCGGCGTCTGGTGGTCACACATAAGTGCCCTGGAAATTGTCGAGGAATGCGGCTTCCAGGTCCTCCCAACAACTGATTGATCCTGCTGTCAAGCTGTTAAGCCAATGCCGAGCTGGTCCTTTAACCTTGAGTGGGAGGTATTTGATGGCGTGGAGATCATCGCCGCGGGCCATGTGGATATGAAGGAGATAATCCTCGATCCATACCACAGGATCTATTGTGCCATCATATGATTCGATGTTTACGGGTTTGAAACCCTCGGGGATTTGATGATCCATTACTTCGTCTGTGAAGCATAGTGGGTGTGCGGCGCCTCTGTACTGGGCTATATCATGACGTAGCTCCAATGAGCTTTGTCTACTGTGTTCGGCCCTACCGGATTTGTGTCCGGCGTGACGGTTACTGTCTCGAGTCGTGGGGCGCCCACGCGATCCGTAGATCGATCTTGTTTGCCTTGCCTTGTCCTCCAACATATCTCGCAGGTCAGTCGCATTTTCCCGTGCCTTGGTACGGGGTGCGGCTTGAGTGGAGGGCCGAGAGGCCTCTCTGTCGCGGCCACAAGGTGGCCGGTCGGCCGTATCAAGTGCTGGTGATGTAGGTTTAAGTGCTTCCTCCTCTAATCGGGGTAGCAACCTACGCTTTGGGTAGCTCTTGGAGGGGCGTTCGAGTTTATGATCTTCGGCCGCAAGGACTTCAGTCCATCTGTCGACTAGCAAATCTTGATCAGCTCTAAGCTGTTGCTATTTTTTCTTGAGGCTTCTTGTCGTGGCCATAAGCTTGCGTTGAAAACGCTCTTGCTCGACAGGATCCTCTGGCATGACGAATTCGTCGTCGTCGAGGCTTGCCTCGTCTTCGGAGGGAGGCATATAACTATCGTCCTCGACCTCTCTGTCTGCCGCTCTCTCATGAGGGCTGGCTTCTCCATCCTCCTGTGCTGAATCTTGCTGGAGGGGGTTTTCTTCGGCACTCTCCGGAGTATTATTATCTCCCGTGCTGGAATCGCCGTATTTGCTTTGGCGGAATTTTGAGCGGCGCCGCTGACGCCGGCGCTTAGGCTGTTTCTTGGAGGGGTCATCATCCGTTGTTCCATCGCCATCTCCTTCTTTTGGGGTGTCCACCATGTATATGTCATATGATGAGGTGGCTTTCCAGGGCCCAATAGGCGCTGGTTCTTCATCGTCCCCTGCATCAGCGTACATACCGTCGATGTCTTCGGAGTCGAAGTCGAGCATGTCGGTTAAATCATCAACAGTGGCTACAAAGTGGGTGGTGGGTGGGCTTTGAATTTCTTCATCATCCGTATCCCAACCTTGCTGACCGTAGTCCAGCCAGGGCTCTCCTGATAAAGAGAGAGACTTTAGTGTCTTCAGAATATCGCCGAAAGGCGAGTGCTGAAAGATGTCTGCGGCAGTAAACTCCATGATCGGCGCCCAATCAGATTCGATCGGCAGGGGCGCGGAGGGTTCGGAGTCCGGAGAGGAGTCTGGCTCCTTGGAGTCACGAGTCTCGCGGAGTGCGGGGCTGGTGTTCGGCTCGATCGCCGTTGGGATCGCAGCCCCCGAGGCGGCGTCCAACCACCCATCCTCGATCGGTGCAGTTGGCTCCAAATTAAGGGTCGAAGCCGATGCGGGTGCGGCCTCCAGGGCACTGTTCGGCGGCAGAGCTAGATCATGCTCGTCGTGACAGTGCGGCGCGCTCGGCAGTGGCTCGAATCCGTCGAAGATCAAGTCCCCGTGGATGTCAGCCGTGTAGTTTAAACTTCCAAATATGACCTGATGGCCATGGGCATAGCTTTCGATCTGCTCCAGATGGCCAAGTGAATTGGCCCGCAGTGCGAAGCCGCCGAAGACGAAGATCCGTCCGGCGAGGAAGGTCTCACCCTGGATTGCATCTCTATTGATGATCGTAGGAGCCATCAAGCCTAACGGCGACGACACAGAGGAACTCTCAATGAAAGCACCAATGTCGGTTTCAAAACTGGCGGATCTCAGGTAGGGGTCCCGAACTGTGCGACTAGGCCAGATGGTAACAGGAGGCAAGGGACACGAAGTTTTACCCAGGTTCGGGCCCTCTTGATGGAGGTAAAACCCTACGTCCTGCTTGATTAATATTGATGATATGGGTAGTACAAGAGTAGATCTACCACGAGATCGGAGAGGCTAAACCCTAGAAGCTAGCCTATGGTATGATTGTTTTTCTGTATGTTGTCCTATGGACTAAAACCCTCTGGTTTATATAGACACCGGAGAGGGTTAGGGTTACACAAAGTCGGTTACAATGGTAGGAGATCTACATATCCGTATCGCCAAGCTTGCCTTCCACGCCAAGGAAAGTCTCTTCCGGACACGGGACGAAGTCTTCTTGTATCTTCATAGTCCAGGAGTCCGGCTGAAGGTATAGTCCGGCCATCCGGACACCCCCTAATCCAGGACTCCCTCAATGACCCACAAGTATAGGGGATCTATCATAGTCCTTTCGATAAGTAAGAGTGTCGAACCCAACGAGGAACATAAGGAAATGATAAGAGGTTTCCAGCAAGGTATTCTCTGCAAGTATTGAAATAAGTGGTAACAGATAGTTTTGTGATAGGATAATTCATAACGAGCAACAAGTAACAAAAGTAAATAAAGTGCAGCAAGGTGGCCCAATCCTTTTTGTAGCAAAGGACAAGCCTGGACAAACTCTTATATAGAGAAAAGCGCTCCCGAGGACACATGGGAATATCATCAAGCTAGTTTTCATCACGTTCATATGATTCGCGTTCGGTAATTTGATAATTTGGTATGTGGGTGGACCGATGCTTGGGTACTGCCCTTACTTGGACAAGAATCCCACTTATGATTAACCTCTACTGCAAGCATCCGCAACTACAACAAAAGTACTAAGGTAAACCTAACCATAGCATGAAACATTTGGATCAAATCAGCCCCTTACGAAGCAACACATAAACTAGGGTTTAAGCTTCTGTCACTCTAGCAACCTATCATCTACTTATTACTTCCCAATGCCTTCCTCTAGGCCCAAATAATGGTGAAGTGTCATGTAGTCGACGTTCATATAACACCACTAGAGGAGAGACAACATACATCTCATCAAAATATCAAACGAATACCAAATTCACATGACTACTAATAGCAAGACTTCTCCCATGTCCTCAGGAACAAACGTAACTACTCACAAATCATAAACATGTTCATAATCAGAGGGGTATTATTATGCATATAGGATCTGAACATATGATCTTCCACCAATTAAACCAACTAGCATCAACTACAAGGAGTAATTAACACTACTAACAACCTACTAGTACCAATCCCGGACTTGGAGACAAGAATTGGATACAAGAGATGAACTAGGGTTTTGAGAGGAGATGGTGTTGATGAAGATGTTGATGGAGATTGCCCTCTCCCGATGAGAGGAGCGTTGGTGATGGCGATGGCGATGATTTCCCCCTCCGGGAGGGAAGTTTCCCTGGCAGAACAGCTCCGCCGGAGCCCTAGATTGGTTCCGTCAAGGTTCTGCCTCGTGGTGGCGGAGTTTCGTCCGAGAAGATGGCTTCTTATTTTTTCCATCGAAAGACTTCATATAGCATAAGATGGCCACCGGAGGGCCACTAGGGGGCCCACGAGGTAGGGGGCGCGCCCAGGGGGGTAGGGCGCGCCCCCCACCCTCGTGGGCAGGGTGTGGCCCCCCTGGTGAATCTCTTCCATTGAGTATTTTTTATATATTCCGAAAATGTCTTCCGTGAAGTTTCAGGACTTTTGGAGCTGTGTAGAATAGGTCTCTAATATTTGCTCCTTTTCCAGCCTAGAATCCCAGCTGCCGGCATTCTCTCGCTTCATGTAAACCTTGTAAAATAAGAGAGAATAGGCATAAGTATTGTGACATAATGTGTAATAACAGCCCATAATGGAATAAATGTCGATATAAAAGCATGATGCAAAATGGACGTATCAATATAGAATTTTTGGATAGCATAAAAGGATACTTGAATAAGAATTTTTCAATGGAAGACCTCGGTGAAGCTACTTAGATATTGGGCATCAAGATCTATAGAGATAGATCAAGACGCTTGATAAGATTTTCAATGAGTACATACCATGACACAATTTTGAAGGAGTTCAAAATATATCAGTCAAAGATGGAGTTCTAGCCTGTATTACAAGATATGAAGTTGAGTAAGACTCAAAACCCGACCACGGTAGAAGAGAGAGAGAATGAAAGTCATTCCCTATGCCTCAACCATAGGTTCTATAAAGTATGCCATGCCGTGTACCAGACCTATTGTGTACCTTGCCATGAGTTTGGCAAGGGGGTACAATAGTGATCCAGGAGTAGATCACTAGACAGCGGCCAAAATTTATACTTACTTACCTAAGAGGACTGTCGGTGTCAAAACCGGCGGATCTCGGGTAGGGGGTCCCGAACTGTGCATCTAGGCCGGATGGTAACAGGAGGCAAGGGCACGAAGTTTTACCCAGGTTTGGGCCCTCTCGATGGAGGTAAAACCCTACGTCCTGCTTGATTAATATTGATGATATGGGTAGTACAAGAGTAGATCTACCACGAGATCGAAGAGGCTAAACCCTAGAAGCTAGCCTATGGTATGATTTTTGATGTGTATGTTGTCCTACGGACTAAAACCCTCTGGTTTATATAGACACCGGAGAGGGTTAGGGTTACACAAAGTCGGTTACAATGGTAGGAGATCTAAATATCCTATCTCCAAGCTTGCCTTCCACGCCAAGGAAAGTCCCTTCTGGACACGGGACGAAGTCTTCAATCTTGTATCTTCATAGTCCAGGAGTCCGGCTATCCGAACACCCCCTAATCCAGGACTCCCTCAGTAGCCCCTGAACCAGGCTTCAATGACGACGAGTCCGGCGTGCAGATTGTCTTCGGCATTGCAAGGCGGGTTCCTCCTCCAAGTACTTCATAGAAGATTTTGAACACAAAGATAGTGTCCGGCTCTGCAAAATAAGTTTCCACATATTTCCATAGAGAGAATAATATTTACACCAATCTAATCTGCTGACGTATTCCGTAGCACGACACACCACGGCCAAGCCTTTATCTGAGTCATTTCACTATCCCACCTCAGCGCGTCATGCGAGGCGGTTTCCTTGGCACGTCTTGTTAAAGCAGAGATCGTGTCCCCTTCTTCCGGGATTCTCATCAATTCGGGCGTGGGTAACCCAACCGCTTCTGGGACTCCTAGATTATAGGCAAGTCCAAACGGACACGGAGAGGACGCTTGATATTCACCCTCTTTATAATGGGACAAGGCTTTTATTTTTCCCTCCCGTGCTCAATCGAATCCTTCCCCCACCTCAAGCTCAAGCGCCCAAAGTTCAGGTTAGGTGCTCCGAACCTTCAGCCATGTCTGGATCTAGCCTTAAAGGCCGATGGGTGCCTTCCTCCGTCACGGAAGAGGACATCAAAAAGTTGAGGGAGGCCAGATATCTGACCGCCGAGATTCTGCATCGGCTGCCTCCCCGGGGGCAGGCCGTCCCTTCCCCTGAACCCAATGAGAGCATCGTGTTCTTCTCCCACTTCCTCCGAGGTCTAGGCCTTGCTTTGGATCCTTTCGTCAGGGGCTTGATGTTTTACTACGGGCTAGATTTCCATGATCTAGCTCCCGACTCCTTTCTTCATATCACGACATTTATTGTCGTGTGCGAGGCCTTCCTCCGGGTTACCCCTCACTTTGGCCTATGGCTCAAGACCTTTGAAGTAAAGCCAAAGATGATCGAGGGGCAACATGCGGCGTGTGGAGGTGCCTCAATACGCAAGATGAAGGGAGCTTCATGGCCCAAAGGTTCCATCCCAGAGGTATCTGAATTGTGGCAACAGGAGTGGTTCTACATCACGGCTTCTAGAAGTGCCAAGTGGGCGACCGCCCCCGTTTTCCGCTCGGGCCCTCCACCACAACTGATGTCATGGATTAGCAGAGGACTGAGCCGGGGTCCGGCCAAGGACGGGCCTATACTGCAGAGCCGCATTCGAGATCTCTTCAATGGAGATTTCAGTTTGGTTGCGGTAATACAGGTTATGCTGGTTCGTCAAGTCCAGCCTTGCAAACGCCGGCCTCTTCGCCTGTGGGAATTCAATCCCGAGGGACCGCGTGCCATTCAAAATTTTCTCGGTCTGACGCACGAGGAGATGTATAAGTCATTCTTCGGACCTCAGGTGGAGTGTCCGGAAATCACCAAGGATGTGGGCTGAGTAGTAACCGTGCCGCCGAACAGGTAAGGCATCTTCCGGCCGAGCGTACTATCTCTCCTTTGTTACGAAGTTATTTCTGAGAGTTTGCTTTTTGACCAGGACTGGCTAATGAAGGCGAAGTTGATTCGGTGTTCGGCCCCCCTCCCTGAGGGTTTGGAAAATCCGGTATTGGAAAAGATGCTCCAGACCGCACCTTGCCCGGAGCCCTTGAAGGAAGATACTGTGGAGGATAATGTGGGCGGACGCGGGCCCCCAACGCTGCCCACTCTAGCCGAGGGAGCAAGCGTCTCCATGAAGGAGGACAACCAGAAGAGGAAAAGGACTGCGTCCGGGGATTCGGAAGCCGATGCTTCCAAATGGGAGAAGAAGTCTCCCATAGAGAGTCCTACCTTGGGGGGTGATGTTGCCGCACAAAGTCCGCGGGGGGGTCAATTCTCCCTCGAGTCGTAAGTGACCCGAAATACTTTAATAGTAATGATACGCCATCTTATTCTTCTAAGAAAATAACCACCGCATATATTTTTGCAGTTCGGGCCTTAGCCCCTCTCAAATGAGCTCGTCTTTGGGGGATCTTCTTCCAGAGATGATGGAGAGTGAAACGCCTCCTCCGGACTCCTCCGCTCCAGAAGCGGGCGACCCTGAAGTGTCGTCGCGGAGGGCCTCTCCGAGTCCGGTGAGACTGGAAGATAATCCCATTGACCCCCGAAGCTCCCAGTGTCCGGCTCCCGAAGAGAGCAGACAAAAGAGTCCGGCGCCATATAGTGTGCGATCGGATGTTCTGAGGGAGTTGGTGGGGCGAGCGGCCATCTCAGATGAACACCATGTGCTGATGAATACGGTGACGGAGAGAATATCATCCGCCGAAAGCGGATTGCATGAAGCTTTTATGAGTCTACTGACAGCTTTGAGGTATGTAAAAGAATATATGATAGTCCTGCACATGCTAGGTGTGCCCTGTGTAGATAGTAGCCCCTGAAACTCTGGTTGTTGTCGGAAACGATGATGAACAGAGGATCGTATTCCCAGGTAATAACCATAATGCCTTTATGTGCAGGTGATGGAAACTCCGGTGGCTGGCCAGACTAGCGAGTTTGCCCATTTAAAACGGCAGTTGGATGCAGCAGACGCCGACATCGAGCTTGTAAACAAAAGGCTTGACGAGGCATAGGGTAAGTGTCATTATCTGGTAAACACCGCATAGTAAGAGCAGCATGAACCCAGTATCATTAACATGTTATGACTGCAGATGGAGCTGCCACTGTTGAAGCCTTGCAGGCGGAACTTGCCCGAGCCAAGGAACAAGCGAAATTGGGTAATGCGGCTGCTTTGAAGGCGGCCGAAGAGTTGCGAGCCGAGAAGGCTGTGCATGGCGAGAGCTGAGACAAGATGGCCAAAATGGCCATAGAATTGAAAGCCGCCGCTGACCGTTGCCGGGTCCTTGAAAAGGAAAACCAAGCAAAGACATCGGACCTTGAGAAGGCTGCTGCGACGGGAAAAGACCTCCGCTCTGCTATGAGGGCAAAGAAGGAGGAGCTGCAGGAAGTCGGGGATATTGTAGCTGGGAAATCCTTTATGTTGCGAAGGAAGTTCGGAGATCCACGGTATGCCCCTCTGGATCGGCTGTGGAGTTCGGAGGATGTGTATATGGATTTGGTGGCGAGCGCTGCCGATGCGGCCAAGTACTTCCAGAGTCATACGAACCGTGAAGTAGACCAGCTGTTTTGGAAACAATTCCATTCTCCCGATCGTCCGCTTTCATTGACTGACCAATTAGCCGAATGGGCCGAACTAAATAGGTTGTCCGGACTTTCCATGAGGTCTGTTGTGGACCAGCTATGGCCGGAAAGGTCAAAACC
Source organism: Triticum urartu (assembly GCF_003073215.2). Taxonomy (NCBI): domain Eukaryota; kingdom Viridiplantae; phylum Streptophyta; class Magnoliopsida; order Poales; family Poaceae; genus Triticum; species Triticum urartu. Next base: position 239,846,710 of record NC_053028.1, on the reverse strand, counting down.
GAGAAGCTATTTTAGCTTGGTGCAGCAGTTCCTTGACGTGGTGCCGCGCATTAATGCGATGAAAAGGTCGGCGTGTATAGAGGGTGCATGAATGGCCTTTGCCCGTGCTAAAGCATACTGGGCGGAGATGGATGCTACCACTGTTGTAGTGCAGGATTCGGCCATAGGTCAAAGGGCTGCTGAGCACTACTTTGAGGAAGTTCTTGAGGGTGCTCGTTTGATAGAGACCCAGTGCTTGAAAAATATTGTGTTTGAGTGATATGTAATCTCATTGTAAGCGAAATGCTTTTATAAATTTTCATAAGGCTACTTTTATACTTTTCCTGAAAGTAATATGATGCCTCCTGGGCGGCCATTTATGTATACATGTGTATAACCTGAAAGATTGCAGTCGTCGGCTTAAACCCCCATGCATATAATGCAGAGGTGCTCGCAAAAACACGCGTTCACACTTAACCCAATGTATTGGTCCTATAAAGGAGGTGATAGCGGAGCGAGCGAGGCAACCGGACTATAACGCTTTAACACTTTCACTTAGCCATAGGAGTTTGACAGTGGGGCTACTAGATAGCCCCTGGTGGCTCCGCACTCTCCCGATCCCGGGGTGCGTACATGCCTGGCCGGAAAACGGCCCTTCGTTAAGGCAGAGGAATTCTAACATTCCCATAGGTCGTCGAGTGGTTGACCAGTCTCACGCTATATCATGATAGTCAGTTTTCGGCTTTCTCTACTGAGGTGCTCGTCCGGATGAACCAGGGCATAATCGCAGTAGTTCTCCTGGTGCTACCTTAGCCGGTAAAGCGGAACGTAAGGCACCAAAACACAGGAGCCGGGCAAACGCAACATTTGACCAAAGACAATGATTCGGAGCTGATGCATATAGGGCCAAACTCGCGACGCCGAACACTCCCTAAGGTATTCGGTCTTTGTGGTATAAACTGGGCCTAAAGAATGGCCTTTGTAAGAAGCCCCTTGTGTCCAGGTACGTGCATTGTTCTGGCGTGGCCACATGCCAAGACGTCAGCATCCTTCTCAACGGTGGATATCTATCAACAAGAGACAGTAAAAAAGGTTTACGCAGGGTCTTAATCTAAAAAGAATCCTTGGGGTGGGTCCCTGCTGCACGTCTGCGCCTGTGTCTCCGTTGTGTCGTATCCTGGACGAGTGTAGCACGATGATCATTTGTAAAAGAGAGGAATTTAGGTGAAAAGGTTGTCGTGCGAAAAGATAGTTTTCTAAAGAAACCATGTGTAATTCAAGATGAGAAGAAATTGCCACTTGTCTACGCGCGTTGAGCCCCCTGTATTGAAAAATAGGGGTGTGACCGTTTATTCGGTATAAGGGGTGGCGCCGGAGTTGATTAGTTGTATCTGAGGTCTTGACGACCTATTGGATGCTTTCGCTTGTCCGGGCGCCTTTAGTGTGCGGCTGCCAAGGCAGCCTCACTCTCTTCGACGCGCAGAGATCGCTTGATATTTCCGTGCACTGAAATGATGCCACGTGGACCGGGCATCTTGAGTGTGAGGGAGGCGTAGTGTGGTATTGCATTAAAGCGAGCGAAAGCTTCGCGTCCGAGCAGTGCTTGATAGCCACTTTGAAACAGAGCGATGTGGAAAGTTAAATGCTCGCGACAGAAGTTATCGGGGGAGCCGAATATAACTTGTAGTAGGAGGGAGCCCGTGCAACGAGCCCCTGGGCGTGGCGTTACTCCTTTGAAGGTAGTGTTGCTATGGCGAATTTGTGTTGGGTCTAACCCCAACCAACGGATTGTATCCTGATATATTAGGTTTAGGCTGCTGCCGTCGTCCATCAAGACTCATGTGAAGTGATATCCGCCAATTACTGGGTCTAATACCAGGGAAGCCCATCCTGCGTGTCGGATACTTGCTGAGTAATCGCGATGGTCGAAAGTGATCGGTTGGGATGACCAGTGGCAGGACTTCGCGGTGGTAGGCGCTTGGGTATATTTTTCTGGGAGTGCCGCATTGTTTTTTCCCTTGATCACGTGTAACACGTTTACTGTTTTGACTTCGGGTGGAAATTTCTTTTGTTCCCCCGTGTCTTGCTTGGGAGGTTCGTCCTCGTCTTCACTTGGTGTATCCTCCCCCTTGTGTACGGTGTTGAACTTGCCGGGCTGCTTGAAGACCCAACATTCTCTGTGGGTATGATTAGCAGGTTTGCTAGGGGTACTATGGATCTGACATACTTGGTCCAGAATTTTGTTGAGGCTGGACAGTTCATCCCAGGTGCCTTTAGGGGGCGGCTTTTGACCTGGCCGAGAGACTTCGAATCCGGCATTTACTGTCGTGCCCTTCGTGCTGTCTTCTTTATTCCGGTGTTTGTTATTGCTGTTGTGCCGTGATTTCCCGTTTCCATCTCTAACTTCAGATGTACTGGGATCGCTGGTGCTGCATCTGGCTAGCCAGCTGTCCTCACCCGCGCAAAAACGGGTCATGAGGTTTGTTAATGCGGCCATCGTTCTCGGCTTATTTTGGCCGAGGTGTCTGGCGAGCCATTCGTCATGGACGCTATGCTTGAAAGCCGCTAAGGCTTCGGCATTCGGACAGTCGACAATCTGGTTCTTTTTAGTAAGAAACCTATTCCAAAGCTTTTGGGCTGACTCTCCGGGCTGTTGAGTTATATGACTCAGATCGTCCGCATCCGGAGGTCGGACATAAGTCCCTTGAAAATTTGCCCGCAAGGCGTCTTCGAGCTCTTCCCAACTTCCAATGGAGCTTTCGGGTAGGCCTTTGAGCCAGTGACAAGCTGGCCCTTTGAGCTTGAGGGGTAGGTACTTGATGGCATGGAGATCATCTCCTCGAGCCATATGGATATGAAGGATGTAGTCCTCAATCCAGACCCCAGGATCTGTTGTTCCGTCGTATGCCTCTATGTTTACGGGCTTGAATCCCTCTGGAAATTCATGGTCCAGCACCTCATCGGTGAAACACAGGGGGTGTGCGGCACCTCTGTAGCTGGGTGTGCCGCATTGTTCAGATGTTTGTTGTGTTGCATTGTATGTTGGGGCGCGCTTGCATGGTCCATAGATGGATCTTGTTGCGCCGTCCTTTGGGTGCGAGCCCTTGCATGGGTCGCGTGTTGTATTGTGAGTGGAGTTGTATGCCGCTCTGTGTTGGTAGAGGGGTCGTCTATCCGACCAGGTGGCGGCTTTGATATTTGGTTGTGGGGGGTCTGAGGCCTCCTCATCGAATTGGGGTAGCAGCTTCCGCTTTGGGTAGCTCTTGGAGGGGCGATTGTCGCCGTACCTCGCTGCAGTGTTGAGCAATTTACTCCATCTGATTTGGAGTGTGTCTTGCGCGGCCTTGAGCCTTTGCTTCTGCCTTTTAAGACTCGTCGCGGTGGCAACAAGCCTTTTACGGGCATTCTGCTGCTCCGGGTGCCTGTCCGGTGTTATGTTGTCCGGTCCATTATCCTTGATAGAATTTGTTTGTTCGGTTTGATTATTCGGATTGCCATTGTCCGGCAGCGTTCGCCCTGCTCCAGCGCTGGGTCTGTGTGATCGCTATTTCTGTCGAGGCAGGATTTGGGGAGGCGCTTGCGTCGCCGCTTTGACTGCTTTTCGAGGGAACAATCTTTCGGTGCATCCTTCCGCTCCTCGTCGTCATCTTTTGGTGCGTCCACCATGTATACGTCACGTGACGACGTGGCATTCCAGGGCCCAATAGGCGCTGGTTCTTCATCGTCTCCTTCATCAGCGTCCATACCGTTGATGTCTTCGGAGTCGAAGTCGAGCATGTCGGTTAAGTCGTCGACAATGCCTACAAAGTGGGTGGTGGGTGGGCTTTGAATTTCTTCATCGTCCGTACCTCAACCTTGCTGACCGTAGTCCGACCAGGGCTCTCCTGATAAAGAGAGAGACTTCAGTGACTTCAGGATATCGCCGAAAGGCGAGTGCTGAAAGATGTCTGCGGCAGTAAACTCCATGATCGGCGCCCAATCGGATTCGATCGGTAGGGGCGCGGAGGGTTCGGAGTCTGGAGAGGAGTCCGGCTCCTTGGAGTCACGAGTCTCGTAGAGTACGGGGCTGGTGTTTGGCTCAATCGCCATTGGGATCGCCGCCACCGAGGTGGAGTCCAACCGCCCATCCTTGATCGGTGCAGTTGGCTCCGAATTAAGGGTCGGGGCTGATGCAGGTGCGGCCTCCAGGGCACTGTTCGGCGGCAGAGCTAGATCATGCTCGTCGGGACAGTGTGGCGCGCTCGGCAGTGGCTCGAATCCGTCGAAGATCAAGTCCCCGCGGATGTCAGCCGTGTAGTTTAAACTTTCGAATCTAACCTGACGGCCAGGGGCGTAGCTTTTGATCTGCTCTAGACGGCCAAGTGAATTGGCCCGCAGTGCGAAGCCGCCGAAGACGAAGATCTGTCCAGGGAGGAAGGTCTCATCCTGGATTGCATCGCTATTGATGATCGTAGGAGCCATCGATCCTGACGGTGACGACACAAAGGAACTCTCAATGAAAGCACCAATGTCGGTGTCAAAACCGGCGGATCTCGGGTAGGGGGTCCCGAACTGTGCGTCTAGGCCGGATGGTAACAGGAGGCAAGGGACACGAAGTTTTACCCAGGTTCGGGCCCTCTCGATGGAGGTAAAACCCTACGTCCTGCTTGATTAATATTGATGATATGGGTAGTACAAGAGTAGATCTACCACGAGATCGAAGAGGCTAAACCCTAGAAGCTAGCCTATGGTATGATTGTTGATGTTTATGTTGTCCTACGGACTAAAACCCTCCGGATTATATAGACACCGGAGAGGGTTAGGGGTACACAAAGTCGGTTACAATAGTAGGAG